>NW_026283289.1:0-93296 GCF_023373465.1 Oncorhynchus keta | reverse complement strand
CGATGGTCAGTTGCCATATAAACCACCCATCTAATCCCAGGTTAATATTCCAGTTGATGGTCAGTTGCCATATAAACCACCCATCCTAATCCCAGGTTAATATAAACCAGTCGATGGGTCCAGTTGCCATATAAAAACCTACCCATCTAATTGATGGTCAGGTTAATATTCCAGTCGATGGTCAGTTGCCATATAAACCACCCATCTAATCTTCAGGTTAATATTCCAGTCGATGGTCAGTTGCCATATAAACCACCCATCTAATCCCAGGTTAATATTCCAGTCGATGGTCAGTTGCCATATAAACCACATCTAATCCCAGGTTAATATTCCAGTCGATGGTCAATTGCCATATAAACCACCCATCTAATCCCAGGTTAATATTCCAGTCGATGGTCAGTTGCCATATAAAACCACCCATCTAATCCCAGGTTAATATTCCAGTCGATGGTCAGTTGCCATATAAACCACCCATCTAATCCCAGGTTAATATTCCAGTCGATGGTCAGTTGCCATATAAACCACATCTATCCCAGGTTAACCACCCATCTAATCCCAGGTTAATATTCCAGTCGATGGTCAGTTGCCATATAAACCACCCATCTAATCCCAGGTTAATATTCCAGTCGATGGTCAATTGCCATATAAACCACCCATCTAATCCCAGGTTAATATTCCAGTCGATGGTCAGTTGCCATATAAACCACCCATCTAATCCCAGGTTAATATTCCAGTCGATGGTCAGTTGCCATATAAACCACCCATCTAATCCCAGGTTAATGTTTGAGTGAATGTTTCTGCTGTATTTATATCCATGTGTGTGTGTTGTCCAGCCCAGTAAAAGACATCCATGATATTCTGGAGCTGACCATCTTTGATGAGGATGGAGACAAAGCACCTGACTTCCTGGGCAAAGTGGCCATTCCTCTGCTTTCTGTGAGTAACATAGTGGCCATTCCTCTTCTTTCTGTGAGTAACATAGTGGCCATTCCTCTGCTTTCTGTGAGTAACATAGTGACCATTCCTCTACTCTCTGTGAGTAACATAGTGGCCATTCCTCTACTCTCTGTGAGTAACATAGTGGCCATTCCTCTGCTTTCTGTGAGTAACATAGTGACCATTCCTCTGCTTTCTGTGAGTAACATAGTGGCCATTCCTCTGCTTTCTGTGAGTAACATAGTGACCATTCCTCTGCATAGTTCTGTGAGTAACATAGTGGCCATTCCTCTACTCTCTGTGAGTAGCATAGTGGCCATTCCTCTATCCTGTGAGTAACATAGTGACCATTCTCTCTCTGTGAGTAACATAGTGGTGAGTAACATAGTGACCATTCCTCTGCATAGTGACCACTCCTCTACTCTCTGTGAGTAACATAGTGGCCATTCCTCTACTCTCTGTGAGTAACATAGTGACCATTCCTCTGCTCTCTGTGAGTAACATAGTGACCATTCCTCTACTCTCTGTGAGTAACATAGTGACCATTCCTCTGCTCTCTGTGAGTAACATAGTGACCATTCCTCTACTCTCTGTGAGTAACATAGTGACCATTCCTCTGCTTTCTGTCAGTAACATAGTGACCATTCCTCTACTTTCTGTGAGTAACATAGTGACCACTCCTCTACTCTCTGTGAGTAACATAGTGACCACTCCTCTACTCTCTGTGAGTAACATAGTGGCCATTCCTCTACTCTCTGTGAGTAACATAGTGGCCATTCCTCTACTCTCTGTGAGTAACATAGTGGCCATTCCTCTGCTCTCTGTGAGTAACATAGTGACCATTCCTCTACTCTCTGTGAGTAACATAGTGACCATTCCTCTACTCTCTGTGAGTAACATAGTGACCACTCCTCTTCAAGTCAAGAGGGCCTTACAGTCCAGTATCTGGGAGTCCAAGTCAAGAGGGCCTTACAGTCCAGTATCTGGGAGTCCAAGTCAAGAGGGCCTTACAGTCCAGTATCTGGGAGTCCAAGTCAAGAGGGCCTTACAGTCCAGTCTCTGGGAGTCCAAGTCAAGAGGGCCTTACAGTCCAGTCTCTTGGGAGTCCAAGTCAAGAGGGCCTGGGAGTTCAAATCAGTCCAGTCTCTTGGGAGTCCAAGTCAAGAGGGCCTTACAGTCCAGTATCTGGGAGTTCAAGTTAAGAGGGCCTTACAGTCCAGTCTCTGGGAGTCTTACAGTCCAGTCAAGAGGGCCTTACAGTCCAGTATCTGGGAGTCCAAGTCAAGAGGGCCTTACAGTCCAGTATCTGGGAGTCCAAGTCAAGAGGGCCTTACAGTCCAGTATCTGGGAGTTCAAGTCAAGAGGGCCTTACAGTCCAGTCTCTGGGAGTCCAAGTCAAGAGGGCCTTACAGTCCAGTCTCTGGGAGTCCAAGTCAAGAGGGCCTTACAGTCCAGTATCTGGGAGTCCAAGTCAAGAGGGCCTTACAGTCCAGTCTCTGGGAGTCCAAGTCAAGAGGGCCTTACAGTCCAGTCTCTGGGAGTCCAAGTCAAGAGGGCCTTACAGTCCAGTCTCTGGGAGTTCAAGTCAAGAGGGCCTTACAGTCCAGTCTCTGGGAGTTCCAGTCCAGTCAGTTCAGAGGGCCTTCAGTCCAGTCATGTCTTCACCCTCTGTTTCCAGTAATCCACTGTTCCAGCTTAGTGTTGGTCTCTGTATATTACCTGTACATTACATTACACTCTCTGTCCCCTCCAGATCCACAATGGTCAACTGATCTGCTGTCCCCTGAAGAAAGAGGATCTGGGGTGTCTGTCTAAAGGAAGCATCTCCCTGGAGCTGGAGCTCGTCTTCAACCCAGTGAGTCCAATCACACTGTCTGATGCCCCTCCAGTCTATTCTGCTGGCCAGGGCCCATAGGGTATAGGGGCTGTTCTGTAGGGTCATCTGGACCGGTCCTGTCAGATACTGTACTGTAGGGTCATCTGGACCGGTCCTGTCAGATACTGTACTGTAGGGTCATCTGGACCGGTCCTGTCAGATACTGTACTGTAGGGTCATCTGGACCGGTCCTGTCAGATACTGTACTGTAGGGTCATCTGGACCGGTCCTGTCAGATACTGTACTGTAGGGTCATCTGGACCGGTCCTGTCAGATACTGTACTGTAGGGTCATATGGACCGGTCCTGTCAGATACTGTTCTGTAGGGTCATCTAGACCGATGGACCGGTCCTATCAGATACTGTACTGTAGGGTCATCTGGACCGATGGACCGGTCCTATCAGATACTGTACTGTAGGGTCATCTGGACCGATGGACCGGTCCTGTCAGATACTGTACTGTAGGGTCATCTGGACCGATGGACCGGTCCTGTCAGATACTGTACTGTAGGGTCATCTGGACCGATGGACCGGTCCTATCAGATACTGTACTGTAGGGTCATCTGGACCGATGGACCGGTCCTGTCAGATACTGTACTGTAGGGTCATCTGGACCGGTCCTGTCAGATACTGTACTGTAGGGTCATCTGGACCAATGGACCGGTCCTGTCAGATACTGTACTGTAGGGTCATCTGGACCGATGGACCGGTCCTGTCAGATACTGTACTGTAGGGTCATATGGACCGGTCCTGTCAGATACTGTACTGTAGGGTCATCTAGACCGATGGACCGGTCCTATCAGATACTGTACTGTAGGGTCATCTGGACCGATGGACCGGTCCTATCAGATACTGTACTGTAGGGTCATCTGGACCGATGGACCGGTCCTGTCAGATACTGTACTGTAGGGTCATCTGGACCGATGGACCGGTCCTATCAGATACTGTACTGTAGGGTCATCTGGACCGATGGACCGGTCCTATCAGATACTGTACTGTAGGGTCATCTGGACCGATGGACCGGTCCTGTCAGATACTGTACTGTAGGGTCATCTGGACCGGTCCTATCAGATACTGTACTGTAGGGTCATCGAGACCAATGGACCATCCTGTCAGATACTGTACTGTAGGGTCATCTGGACTTCCTGTCAGATACTGTACTGTAACAACCTGGTCATCTGAACCGATGGACTTCCTCCGTCCTATCAGATACTGTACTGTAGGGAACATCTGGACCGATGGACTCTCCTATTTAAACAGATACTGTACTGTAGGGTCATCTGGACCAATGGACCGGTCCTAAAACAGATACTGTACTGTAGGGTCATCTGGACCAGGAACAACCTGTCAGATACTGTACTGTAAACAGGGTCATATTTAAACAGAACAACCTGTGTCTTCCTCCATCATTTAAACAGGAACACCTGTGTCTCCCTCCACTCTAGGGTCATCTGGAATGTGTCTTCCTCCATCTTTATTTAAACAGGAACAACCTGGACTTCAGTCCTCTATTTAAACAGGAACAACCTGTGTCTTCCTCAAATACTGTGTGTGTGGGAACAACCTGTGTCTTCCTCCATCTCTCTCTATTTAAACAGGAACAACCTGTGTCTTCCTCCATCTCTCTCTATTTAAACAGGAACAACCTGTGTCTTCCTCCATCTCTCTCTATTTAAACAGGAACAACCTGTGTCTTCCTCCATCTCTCTCTATTTAAACAGGAACAACCTGTGTCTTCCTCCATCTTATTTAAACAGGAACAACCTGTGTCTTCCTCCATCTCTCTCTATTTAAACAGGAACAACCTGTGGAACAACCTCTTCCTCCATCTCTCTATTTAAACAGGAACAACCTGTCTATTTAAACAGGAACAACCTGTGTCTTCCTCCATCTCTCTCCATTTAAACAGGAACAACCTGTGTCTTCCTCCATCTCTCTCTATTTAAACAGGAACAACCTGTGTCTTCCTCCATCTCTCTCTATTTAAACAGGAACAACCTGTGTCTTCCTCCATCTCTCTCTCTATTTAAACAGGAACAACCTGTGTCTTCCTCCATCTCTCTCTATTTAAACAGGAACAACCTGTGTCTTCCTCCATCTCTCTCTATTTAAACAGGAACAACCTGTGTCTTCCTCCATCTCTCTCTCAGGAACAACCTGTGTCTTCCTCCATCTTATTTAAACAGGAACAACCTGTGTCTTCCTCCATCTCTCTCTATTTAAACAGGAACAACCTGTGTCTTCCTCCATCTCTCTCTATTTAAACAGGAACAACCTGTGTCTCCCTCCATTTAAACAGGAACAACCTCTCTCCATCTCTCTCTATTTAAACAGGAACAACCTGTGTCTTCCTCCATCTCTCTCTATTTAAACAGGAACAACCTGTGTCTTCCTCCATCTCTCTCTATTTAAACAGGAACAACCTGTGTCTTCCTCCATCTCTCTATTTAAACAGGAACAACCTGTGTCTTCCTCCATCTCTCTCAGGAACAACCTGTGTCTTCCTCCATTTATTTAAACAGGAACAACCTGTGTCTTCCTCCATCTCTCTCTATTTAAACAGGAACAACCTGTGTCTTCCTCCATCTCTCTCTCTTTAAACAGGAACAACCTGTGTCTTCCTCCATCTCTCTCTATTTAAACAGGAACAACCTGTGTCTTCCTCCATCTTCTCTTTAAACAGGAACTGTCTTCCTCCATTTAAACAGGAACAACCTGTGTCTTCCTCCATCTCTCTCTATTTAAACAGGAACAACCTGTGTCTTCCTCCATCTCTCTCTATTTAAACAGGAACAACCTGTGTCTTCCTCCATCTCTCTCTATTTAAACAGGAACAACCTGTGTCTTCCTCCATCTCTCTCTATTTAAACAGGAACAACCTGTGTCTTCCTCCATCTCTCTCTATTTAAACAGGAACAACCTGTGTCTTCCTCCATCTCTCTCTATTTAAACAGGAACAACCTGTGTCTTCCTTTAAACCATCTCTCCATCTATTTAAACAGGAACAACCTGTGTCTTCCTCCATCTCTCTCTATTTAAACAGGAACAACCTGTGTCTTCCTCCATCTCTCTCTATTTAAACAGGAACAACCTGTGTCTTCCTCCATCTCTCTCTATTTAAACAGGAACAACCTGTGTCTTCCTCCATCTCTCTCTATTTAAACAGGAACAACCTGTGTCTTCCTCCATCTCTCTCAGGAACAACCTGTGTCTTCCTCCATCTCTTTAAACAGGAACAACCTGTGTCTTCCTCCATCTCCTCAGGAACAACCTGTGTCTTCCTCCATCTCTCTCTATTTAAACAGGAACAACCTGTGTCTTCCTCCATCTCTCTCTATTTAAACAGGAACAACCTGTGTCTTCCTCCATCTCTCTCCATTTAAACAGGAACAACCTGTGTCTTCCTCCATCTCTCTCTATTTAAACAGGAACAACCTGTGTCTTCCTCCATCTCTCTCTATTTAAACAGGAACAACCTGTGTCTTCCTCCATCTCTCTCTATTTAAACAGGAACAACCTGTGTCTTCCTCCATCTCTCCATTTAAACAGGAACAACCTGTGTCTTCCTCCATCTCTCTCCATTTAAACAGGAACAACCTGTGTCTTCCTCCATCTCTCTCTATTTAAACAGGAACAACCTGTGTCTTCCTCCATCTCTCTCCATTTAAACAGGAACAACCTGTGTCTTCCTCCATCTTCTCTCTATTTAAACAGGAACAACCTGTGTCTTCCTCCATCTCTCTCTATTTAAACAGGAACAACCTGTGTCTTCCTCCATCTCTCTCTATTTAAACAGGAACAACCTGTGTCTTCCTCCATCTCTCTCTATTTAAACAGGAACAACCTGTGTCTTCCTCCATCTCTCTATTTAAACAGGAACAACCTGTGTCTTCCTCCATCTTATTTAAACAGGAACAACCTGTGTCTTCCTCCATCTCTCTCTCTATTTAAACAGGAACAACCTGTGTCTTCCTCCATCTCTCTCTATTTAAACAGGAACAACCTGTGTCTCCATCCTCCATCTCTCTCTATTTAAACAGGAACAACCTGTGTCTTCCTCCATCTCTCTCCATTTAAACAGGAACAACCTGTGTCTTCCTCCATCTCTCTCTATTTAAACAGGAACAACCTGTGTCTTCCTCCATCTCTCTCTATTTAAACAGGAACAACCTGTGTCTTCCTCCATCTCTCTCTATTTAAACAGGAACAACCTGAACAATTTAAACAGGAACAACCTGTGTCTTCCTCCATCTCTCTCTATTTAAACAGGAACAACCTGTGTCTTCCTCCATCTCTCTCTCTCTCTATTTAAACAGGAACAACCTGTGTCTTCCTCCATCTCTCTATTTAAACAGGAACAACCTGTGTCTTCCTCCATCTCTCTCTCTATTTAAACAGGAACAACCTGTGTCTTCCTCCATCCATCTCTCTCTCTCTTTAAACAGGAACAACCTGTGTCTTCCTCCATCTCTCTCCATTTAAACAGGAACAACCTGTGTCTATTTATTTAAACAGGAACAACCTGTGTCTTCCTCCATCTCTCTCTTTTAAACAGGAACAACCTGTGTCTTCCTCCATCTCTCTCTATTTAAACAGGAACAACCTGTGTCTTCCTCCATCTCTCTCTATTTAAACAGGAACAACCTGTGTCTTCCTCCATCTCTCTCTATTTAAACAGGAACAACCTGTGTCTTCCTCCATCTCTCTCTATTTAAACAGGAACAACCTGTGTCTTCCTCCATCTCTCTATTTAAACAGGAACAACCTGTGTCTTCCTCCATCTCTCTCTCTATTTAAACAGGAACAACCTGTGTCTTCCTCCATCTCTCTCTCTATTTAAACAGGAACAACCTGTGTCTTCCTCCATCTCTCAGGAACAACCTGTGTCTTCCTCTCTCTCTCTCTATTTAAACAGGAACAACCTGTGTCTTCCTCCATCTCTCTCTTTATTTAAACAGGAACAACCTGTGTCTTCCTCCATCTCTCTCTATTTAAACAGGAACAACCTGTGTCTTCCTCCATCTCTCTCTATTTAAACAGGAACAACCTGTGTCTTCCTCCATTTAAACAGGAACAACCTGTGTCTTCCTCCATCTCTCTCTATTTAAACAGGAACAACCTGTGTCTTCCTCCATCTCTCTCTATTTAAACAGGAACAACCTGTGTCTCCTCCATCTCTCTCTATTTAAACAGGAACAACCTGTGTCTTCCTCCATCTCTCTCTATTTAAACAGGAACAACCTGTGTCTTCCTCCATCTCTCTCTATTTAAACAGGAACAACCTGTGTCTTCCTCCATCTCTCTCTATTTAAACAGGAACAACCTGTGTCTTCCTCCATCTCTCTCTATTTAAACAGGAACAACCTGTGTCTTCCTCCATCTCTCTCTATTTAAACAGGAACAACCTGTGTCTTCCTCCATCTCTCTCTATTTAAACAGGAACAACCTGTGTCTTCCTCCATCTCTCTCTATTTAAACAGGAACAACCTGTGTCTTCCTCCATCTCTCTCTATTTAAACAGGAACAACCTGTGTCTTCCTCCATCTCTCTCTATTTAAACAGGAACAACCTGTGTCTTCCTCCATCTCTATTTAAACAGGAACAACCTGTGTCTTCCTCCATCTCTCTCTATTTAAACAGGAACAACCTGTGTCTTCCTCCATCTTATTTAAACAGGAACAACCTGTGTCTTCCTCCATCTCTCTCTATTTAAACAGGAACAACCTGTGTCTTCCTCCATCTCTCTCTATTTAAACAGGAACAACCTGTGTCTTCCTCCATCTCTCTCTCTATTTAAACAGGAACAACCTGTGTCTTCCTCCATCTCTCTCTATTTAAACAGGAACAACCTGTGTCTTCCTCCATCTCTCTCTATTTAAACAGGAACAACCTGTGTCTTCCTCCATCTCTCTCTATTTAAACAGGAACAACCTGTGTCTTCCTCCATCTCTCTCCATTTAAACAGGAACAACCTGTGTCTTCCTCCATCTCTCTCTATTTAAACAGGAACAACCTGTGTCTTCCTCCATCTCTCTCCATTTAAACAGGAACAACCTGTGTCTTCCTCCATCTCTCTCTATTTAAACAGGAACAACCTGTGTCTTCCTCCATCTCTCTCTATTTAAACAGGAACAACCTGTGTCTTCCTCCATCTCTCTCCATCTCTCTCTATTTAAACAGGAACAACCTGTGTCTTCCTCCATCTCTCTCTATTTAAACAGGAACAACCTGTGTCTTCCTCTCTCTCTATTTAAACAGGAACAACCTGTGTCTTCCTCCATCTCTCTCTATTTAAACAGGAACAACCTGTGTCTTCCTCCATCTCTCTATTTAAACAGGAACAACCTGTGTCTTCCTCCATCTCTCTCTATTTAAACAGGAACAACCTGTGTCTTCCTCCACAACCTGTGTCTCCTCCATCTCTCTCTATTTAAACAGGAACAACCTGTGTCTTCCTCCATCTCTCTCTATTTAAACAGGAACAACCTGTGTCTTCCTCCATCTCTCTCTATTTAAACAGGAACAACCTGTGTCTTCCTCCATCTCTCTCTCTATTTAAACAGGAACAACCTGTGTCTTCCTCCATCTCTCTCTATTTAAACAGGAACAACCTGTGTCTTCCTCCATCTCTCTCTATTTAAACAGGAACAACCTGTGTCTTCCTCCATCTCTCTCTATTTAAACAGGAACAACCTGTGTCTTCCTCCATCTCTCTCTCTATTTAAACAGGAACAACCTGTGTCTTCCTCCATCTCTCTCTATTTAAACAGGAACAACCTGTGTCTTCCTCCATCTCTCTCTATTTAAACAGGAACAACCTGTGTCTTCCTCCATCTCTCTCAGGAACATTTAATTTAAACAGGAACAACCTGTGTCTTCCTCCATCTCTCTCTATTTAAACAGGAACAACCTGTGTCTTCCTCCATCTCTCTCTATTTAAACAGGAACAACCTGTGTCTTCCATCTCCATTTAAACTGTGTCTCCTCCATCTCTCTTTAAACAGGAACAACCTGTGTCTTCCTCCATCTCTCTCTATTTAAACAGGAACAACCTGTGTCTTCCTCCATCTCTCTCCATTTAAACAGGAACAACCTGTGTCTTCCTCCATCTCTCTCCATTTAAACAGGAACAACCTGTGTCTTCCTCCATCTCTCTATTTAAACAGGAACAACCTGTGTCTTCCTCCATCTCTCTATTTAAACAGGAACAACCTGTGTCTTCCTCCATCTCTCTCTATTTAAACAGGAACAACCTGTGTCTTCCTCCATCTCTCTCCATTTAAACAGGAACAACCTGTGTCTCCCTCCATCTCTCTATTTAAACAGGAACAACCTGTGTCTCCCTCCATCTTATTTAAACAGGAACAACCTGTGTCTTCCTCCATCTCTCTCTATTTAAACAGGAACAACCTGTGTCTTCCTCCATCTCTCTCTATTTAAACAGGAACAACCTGTGTCTTCCTCCATCTCTCTCTATTTAAACAGGAACAACCTGTGTCTTCCTCCATCTCTCTCTATTTAAACAGGAACAACCTGTGTCTTCCTCCATCTCTCTCTATTTAAACAGGAACAACCTGTGTCTTCCTCCATCTCTCCATTTAAACAGGAACAACCTGTGTCTTCCTCCATCTCTCTCTATTTAAACAGGAACAACCTGTGTCTTCCTCCATCTCTCTATTTAAACAGGAACAACCTGTGTCTTCCTCCATTTATTTAAACAGGAACAACCTGTGTCTTCCTCCATCTCTCTCTATTTAAACAGGAACAACCTGTGTCTTCCTCCATCTCTCTCTATTTAAACAGGAACAACCTGTGTCTTCCTCCATCTCTCTCTATTTAAACAGGAACAACCTGTGTCTTCCTCCATCTCTCTCTATTTAAACAGGAACAACCTGTGTCTTCCTCCATCTCTCTCTATTTAAACAGGAACAACCTGTGTCTTCCTCCATCTCTCTCTATTTAAACAGGAACAACCTGTGTCTCCTCCATCTCTCTATTTAAACAGGAACAACCTGTGTCTTCCTCCATCTCTCTCTATTTAAACAGGAACAACCTGTGTCTTCCTCCATCTCTCTCTATTTAAACAGGAACAACCTGTGTCTTCCTCCATCTCTCTCTATTTAAACAGGAACAACCTGTGTCTTCCTCCATTTAAACAGGAACAACCTGTGTCTTCCTCCATCTCTCTATTTAAACAGGAACAACCTGTGTCTTCCTCCATCTCATCTATTTAAACAGGAACAACCTGTGTCTTCCTCCATCTCTCTCTATTTAAACAGGAACAACCTGTGTCTTCCTCCATCTCTCTCTATTTAAACAGGAACAACCTGTGTCTTCCTCCATCTCTCTCTATTTAAACAGGAACAACCTGTGTCTTCCTCCATCTCTCTTTAAACAGGAACATTTAAACAGGAACAACCTGTGTCTTCCTCCATCTCTCTCTATTTAAACAGGAACAACCTGTGTCTTCCTCCATCTCTCTCTATTTAAACAGGAACAACCTGTGTCTTCCTCCATCTCTCTCTATTTAAACAGGAACAACCTGTGTCTTCCTCCATCTCTCTATTTAAACAGGAACAACCTGTGTCTTCCTCCATCTCTCTCTATTTAAACAGGAACAACCTGTGTCTTCCTCCATCTCTCTCTATTTAAACAGGAACAACCTGTGTCTTCCTCCATCTCTCTCAGGAACAACCTCTTCCTCCATCTCTATTTAAACAGGAACAACCTGTGTCTTCCTCCATCTCTCTCTATTTAAACAGGAACAACCTGTGTCTTCCTCCATCTCTCCATTTAAACAGGAACAACCTGTGTCTTCCTCCATCTTTATTTAAACAGGAACAACCTGTGTCTTCCTCCATCTCTCTCTATTTAAACAGGAACAACCTGTGTCTTCCTCCATCTCTCTCAGGAACAACCTGTGTCTTCCTCCATTTATTTAAACAGGAACAACCTGTGTCTTCCTCCATCTCTCTCTATTTAAACAGGAACAACCTGTGTCTTCCTCCATCTCTCTCTATTTAAACAGGAACAACCTGTGTCTTCCTCCATCTCTCTCTATTTAAACAGGAACAACCTGTGTCTTCCTCCATCTCTCCATTTAAACAGGAACAACCTGTGTCTTCCTCCATTTATTTAAACAGGAACAACCTGTGTCTTCCTCCATCTCTCTCTTTTAAACAGGAACAACCTGTGTCTTCCTCCATCTCTCTCTATTTAAACAGGAACAACCTGTGTCTTCCTCCATCTCTCTCTATTTAAACAGGAACAACCTGTGTCTTCCTCCATCTCTCTCTATTTAAACAGGAACAACCTGTGTCTTCCTCCATCTCTCTCTATTTAAACAGGAACAACCTGTGTCTTCCTCCATCTCTCTATTTAAACAGGAACAACCTGTGTCTTCCTCCATCTTATTTAAACAGGAACAACCTGTGTCTTCCTCCATCTCTCTCTATTTAAACAGGAACAACCTGTGTCTTCCATCTCCATCTCTCTCCATCTCTCTCTATTTAAACAGGAACAACCTGTGTCTTCCTGCTCTCTCTATTTAAACCATCTCTCCATCTCTCTCTATTTAAACAGGAACAACCTGTGTCTTCCTCCATCTCTCTCTGTGTCTTCCTCCATCTTATTTAAACAGGAACAACCTGTGTCTTCCTCCATCTCTCTCTATTTAAACAGGAACAACCTGTGTCTTCCTCCATCTCTCTCTATTTAAACAGGAACAACCTGTGTCTTCCTCCATCTCTCCTCCATCTATTTAAACAGGAACAACCTGTGTCTTCCTCCATCTCTCTCTATTTAAACAGGAACAACCTGTGTCTTCCTCCATCTCTCTCAGGAACAACCTGTGTCTTCCTCCATTTATTTAAACAGGAACAACCTGTGTCTTCCTCCATCTCTCTCTATTTAAACAGGAACAACCTGTGTCTTCCTCCATCTCTCTCAGGAACAACCTGTGTCTTCCTCCATTTAAACAGGAACAACCTGTGTCTTCCTCCATCTCTCTCTATTTAAACAGGAACAACCTGTGTCTTCCTCCATCTCTCTTTAAACAGGAACAACCTGTGTCTTCCTCCATTTAAAACAGGAACAACCTGTGTCTTCCTCCATCTCTCTCTATTTAAACAGGAACAACCTGTGTCTTCCTCTTCCTCCATCTCTCTCTATTTAAACAGGAACAACCTGTGTCTTCCTCCATCTTAAAACAGGAACAACCTGTGTCTTCCTCCATCTCTCTCTATTTAAACAGGAACAACCTGTGTCTTCCTCCATCTCTCTATTTAAACAGGAACAACCTGTGTCTTCCTCCATCTCTCTCTATTTAAACAGGAACAACCTGTGTCTTCCTCCATCTCTCTCTATTTAAACAGGAACAACCTGTGTCTTCCTCCATCTCTCTCTATTTAAACAGGAACAACCTGTGTCTTCCTCCATCTCTCTCTATTTAAACAGGAACAACCTGTGTCTTCCTCCATCTCTCTCTATTTAAACAGGAACAACCTGTGTCTTCCTCCATCTCTCTCTATTTAAACAGGAACAACCTGTGTCTCCCTCCATCTCTCTCTCTCTATTTAAACAGGAACAACCTGTGTCTTCCTCCATCTCTCTCTCTCTATTTAAACAGGAACAACCTGTGTCTTCCTCCATCTCTCTCTATTTAAACAGGAACAACCTGTGTCTTCCTCCATCTCTCTCTATTTAAACAGGAACAACCTGTGTCTTCCTCCATCTCTCTCTATTTAAACAGGAACAACCTGTGTCTTCCTCCATCTCTCTCTATTTAAACAGGAACAACCTGTGTCTTCCTCCATCTCTCTCTCTATTTAAACAGGAACAACCTGTGTCTTCCTCCATCTCTCTCTCTATTTAAACAGGAACAACCTGTGGAACAACCTGTGTCTTCCTCCATCTCTCTCTATTTAAACAGGAACAACCTGTGTCTTCCTCCATCTCTCTCTATTTAAACAGGAACAACCTGTGTCTTCCTCCATCTCTCTCTATTTAAACAGGAACAACCTGTGTCTTCCTCCATCTCTCTCTATTTAAACAGGAACAACCTGTGTCTTCCTCCATCTCTCTCTATTTAAACAGAACAACCTGTGTCTTCCTCCATCTCTCCATCTCTCTATTTAAACAGGAACAACCTGTGTCTTCCTCCATCTCTCTCTATTTAAACAGGAACAACCTGTGTCTTCCTCCATCTCTCTCTATTTAAACAGGAACAACCTGTGTCTTCCATCCATTTAAACAGGAACAACCTGTGTCTTCCTCCATTTAAAACAGGAACAACCTGTGTCTTCCTCCATCTCTCTCTATTTAAACAGGAACAACCTGTGTCTTCCTCCATCTCTCTCTATTTAAACAGGAACAACCTGTGTCTTCCTCCATCTCTCTCCATTTAAACAGGAACAACCTGTGTCTTCCTCCATCTCTCTCTATTTAAACAGGAACAACCTGTGTCTTCCTCCATCTCTCTCTCTCTCCTATTTAAACAGGAACAACCTGTGTCTTCCTCCATCTCTCTCTATTTAAACAGGAACAACCTGTGTCTTCCTCCATCTCCTCCATCTCTCTCTATTTAAACAGGAACAACCTGTGTCTTCCTCCATCTCTCTCTATTTAAACAGGAACAACCTGTGTCTTCCTCCATTTATTTAAACAGGAACAACCTGTGTCTTCCTCCATCTCTCTCTATTTAAACAGGAACAACCTGTGTCTTCCTCCATCTCTCTCTATTTAAACAGGAACAACCTGTGTCTTCCCATCCATCTCTCTCTCTCTCTATTTAAACAGGAACAACCTGTGTCTTCCTCCATCTCTCTCTATTTAAACAGGAACAACCTGTGTCTTCCTCCATCTCTTCCTCCATCTCTCTCTATTTAAACAGGAACAACCTGTGTCTTCCTCCATCTCTCTCTATTTAAACAGGAACAACCTGTGTCTTCCTCCATCTCTCTCTATTTAAACAGGAACAACCTGTGTCTTCCTCCATCTCTCTCTATTTAAACAGGAACAACCTGTGTCTTCCTCCATCTCTCTCTTCCTCCATTTAAACAGGAACAACCTGTGTCTTCCTCCATCTCTCTCAACCTGTGTCTTCCTCCATTTAAATTTAAACAGGAACAACCTGTGTCTTCCTCCATCCATCTCTCTCCATCTATTTAAACAGGAACAACCTGTGTCTTCCTCCATCTCTCTCTATTTAAACAGGAACAACCTGTGTCTTCCTCCATCTCTCTATTTAAACAGGAACAACCTGTGTCTTCCTCCATCTCATCTCTCTATTTAAACAGGAACAACCTGTGTCTTCCTCCATCTCTCTCTATTTAAACAGGAACAACCTGTGTCTTCCTCCATCTCTCTCTATTTAAACAGGAACAACCTGTGTCTTCCTCCATCTCTCTCTATTTAAACAGGAACAACCTGTGTCTTCCTCCATCTCTCTCTATTTAAACAGGAACAACCTGTGTCTTCCTCCATCTCTCTCTATTTAAACAGGAACAACCTGTGTCTTCCTCCATCTCTCTCTATTTAAACAGGAACAACCTGTGTCTTCCTCCATCTCTCTCTTTTAAACAGGAACAACCTGTGTCTTCCTCCATTTATTTAAACAGGAACAACCTGTGTCTTCCTCCATCTCTCTCTATTTAAACAGGAACAACCTGTGTCTTCCTCCATCTCTCTCTATTTAAACAGGAACAACCTGTGTCTTCCTCCTCTGTCTCCTCCATTTATTTAAAACAGGAACAACCTGTGTCTTCCTCCATCTCTCTCTATTTAAACAGGAACAACCTGTGTCTTCCTCCATCTCTCTCTATTTAAACAGGAACAACCTGTGTCTTCCTCCATCTTATTTAAACAGGAACAACCTGTGTCTTCCTCCATCTCTCTCTATTTAAACAGGAACAACCTGTGTCTTCCTCCATCTCTCTCAGGAACAACCTGTGTCTTCCTCCATCTCTCTCTATTTAAACAGGAACAACCTGTGTCTTCCTCCATCTCTCTCTATTTAAACAGGAACAACCTGTGTCTTCCTCCATCTCTCTCTATTTAAACAGGAACAACCTGTGTCTTCCTCCATCTCTCTCTATTTAAACAGGAACAACCTGTGTCTTCCTCCATCTCTCTCTCTATTTAAACAGGAACAACCTGTGTCTTCCTCCATCTCTCTATTTAAACAGGAACAACCTGTGTCTTCCTCCATCTCTCTCTATTTAAACAGGAACAACCTGTGTCTTCCTCCATCTCTCTCTATTTAAACAGGAACAACCTGTGTCTTCCTCCATCTCTCTCCATTTAAACAGGAACAACCTGTGTCTTCCTCCATCTCTCTCTATTTAAACAGGAACAACCTGTGTCTTCCTCCATCTCTCTCTATTTAAACAGGAACAACCTGTGTCTTCCTCCATTTATTTAAACAGGAACAACCTGTGTCTTCCTCCATCTCTCTCTATTTAAACAGGAACAACCTGTGTCTTCCTCCATCTCTCTCTCATTTAAAACAACCTGGTCTTCCTCCAATTTAAACAGGAACAACCTGTGTCTTCCTCCATCTCTCTCTATTTAAACAGGAACAACCTGTGTCTTCCTCCATCTCTCTCTATTTAAACAGGAACAACCTGTGTCTTCCTCCATCTCTCTCTATTTAAACAGGAACAACCTGTGTCTTCCTCCATCTCTCTCTATTTAAACAGGAACAACCTGTGTCTTCCTCTCTATTTAAACAGGAACAACCTCTTCCATCCATCTCTCTATTTAAACAGGAACAACCTCCATTTAAACAGGAACAACCTGTGTCTTCCTCCATCTCTCTATTTAAACAGGAACAGGGAACAACCTGTGTCTTCCTCCATCTCTCTCTATTTAAACAGGAACAACCTGTGTCTTCCTCCATCTCTCTCTATTTAAACAGGAACAACCTGTGTCCTCCATTCCTCCATCTCTCTCTATTTAAACAGGAACAACCTGTGTCTTCCTCCATCTCTCTCTATTTAAACAGGAACAACCTGTGTCTTCCTCCATCTCTCTCTATTTAAACAGGAACAACCTGTGTCTTCCTCCATCTCTCTCTATTTAAACAGGAACAACCTGTGTCTTCCTCCATCTCTCTCTATTTAAACAGGAACAACCTGTGTCTTCCTCCATCTCTCTCTATTTAAACAGGAACAACAACTGTGTCTTCCTCCATCTCTCTCTATTTAAACAGGAACAACCTGTGTCTTCCTCCATCTCTCTCTATTTAAACAGGAACAACCTGTGTCTTCCTCCATCTCTCTCTATTTAAACAGGAACAACCTGTGTCTTCCTCCATCTCTCTCTATTTAAACAGGAACAACCTGTGTCTTCCTCCATCTCTCTCTATTTAAACAGGAACAACCTGTGTCTTCCTCCATCTCTCTCTATTTAAACAGGAACAACCTGTGTCTTCCTCCATCTCTCTCTATTTAAACAGGAACAACCTGTGTCTTCCTCCATCTCTCTCTATTTAAACAGGAACAACCTGTGTCTTCCTCCATTTATTTAAACAGGAACAACCTGTGTCTTCCTCCATCTCTCTCTATTTAAACAGGAACAACCTGTGTCTTCCTCCATCTCTCTCTATTTAAACAGGAACAACCTGTGTCTTCCTCCATCTCTCTCTATTTAAACAGGAACAACCTGTGTCTTCCTCCATCTCTGTGTCCTCCATCTATTTCCATCTCTCTCTATTTAACAGGAACAACCTGTGTCTTCCTCCATCTCTCTCTATTTAAACAGGAACAACCTGTGTCTCCATCCTCCATCAACCTGTGTCTCTCCATCTCTCTCTATTTAAACAGGAACAACCTGTGTCTTCCTCCATCTCTCTCTATTTAAACAGGAACAACCTGTGTCTTCCT
Organism: Oncorhynchus keta; assembly: GCF_023373465.1. Taxonomy (NCBI): domain Eukaryota; kingdom Metazoa; phylum Chordata; class Actinopteri; order Salmoniformes; family Salmonidae; genus Oncorhynchus; species Oncorhynchus keta. The sequence goes on along the minus strand of NW_026283289.1, from coordinate 75,603 downwards.
CCATCTCTCTCTCTATTTAAACAGGAACAACCTGTGTCTTCCTCCATCTCTCTCTATTTAAACAGGAACAACCTGTGTCTTCCTCCATCTCTCTCTATTTAAACAGGAACAACCTGTGTCTCCCTCCATTTAAACAGGAACAACCTGTGTCTTCCTCCATCTCTCCATCTATTTAAACAGGAACAACCTGTGTCTTCCATCCATTTAAACTGTGTCTCCCATCTCTCTCTATTTAAACAGGAACAACCTGTGTCTTCCTCCATCTCTCTCTCTATTTAAACAGGAACAACCTGTGTCTTCCTCCATCTCTCTCTATTTAAACAGGAACAACCTGTGTCTTCCTCCATCTCTCTCTTTAAACAGGAACAACCTGTGTCTTCCTCCATTTAAACAGGAACAACCTGTGTCTTCCTCCATCTCTCTCTCTCTATTTAAACAGGAACAACCTGTGTCTCCATCTCCATCTCAACCTGTGTCTCTCCATTTAAACAGGAACAACCTGTGTCTTCCTCCATCTCTCTCTATTTAAACAGGAACAACCTGTGTCTTCCTCCATCTCCATCTCTCTATTTAAACAGGAACAACCTGTGTCTTCCTCCATCTGTGTCTCCATCTCTCTCTATTTAAACAGGAACAACCTGTGTCTCCCTCCATCTGTGTCTCTCCATCTCTCTCCATTTAAACAGGAACAACCTGTGTCTTCCTCCATCTCTCTCTATTTAAACAGGAACAACCTGTGTCTTCCTCCATTTATTTAAACAGGAACAACCTGTGTCTCCATCCTCCTATTTAAACATCTTCCTCCATCTCTCTCTATTTAAACAGGAACAACCTGTGTCTTCCATCCAACAACCTGTGTCTCTCTCTATTTAAACAGGAACAACCTGTGTCTTCCTCCATCTCTCTCTATTTAAACAGGAACAACCTCTTCCTCCATCTCTCTCTATTTAAACAGGAACAACCTGTGTCTTCCTCCATCTCTCTCTCTATTTAAACAGGAACAACCTGTGTCTTCCTCCATCTGTGTCTCCTCCATCTCTCTCTATTTAAACAGGAACAACCTGTGTCTTCCATCCATCAGGAACAACCTGTGTCTTCCTCCATCTCTCTCTCTATTTAAACAGGAACAACCTGTGTCTTCCTCCATCTCTCTCTATTTAAACAGGAACAACCTGTGTCTTCCTCCATCTCTCTCTATTTAAACAGGAACAACCTGTGTCTTCCTCCATCTCTCTCTATTTAAACAGGAACAACCTGTGTCTTCCTCCATCTCCTCTATTTAAACAGGAACAACCTGTGTCTTCCTCCATCTCTCTCTATTTAAACAGGAACAACCTGTGTCTTCCTCCATCTCTCTCTTTAAACAGGAACAACCTGTGTCTCCCTCCATCTGTGTCTTCCTCTCTCTCTCTATTTAAACAGGAACAACCTGTGTCTTCCTCCATCTCAACCTGTCTCTCCATCTCTCTCTATTTAAACAGGAACAACCTGTGTCTTCCTCCATCTCTCTCTCTATTTAAACAGGAACAACCTGTGTCTTCCTCCATCTCTTCCTCCATCTCTATTTAAACAGGAACAACCTGTGTCTTCCTCCATCTCTCTCTATTTAAACAGGAACAACCTGTGTCTCTCCTCCATCTCTCTCTATTTAAACAGGAACAACCTGTGTCTTCCTCCATCTCTCTCTATTTAAACAGGAACAACCTGTGTCTCCCTCCATCTCTCTCTATTTAAACAGGAACAACCTGTGTCTTCCTCCATCTCTCTCTATTTAAACAGGAACAACCTGTGTCTTCCTCCATCTTCTCTCTCTCTATTTAAACAGGAACAACCTGTGTCTTCCTCGGTCTCTCTCTATTTAAACAGGAACAACCTGTGTCTTCCTCCATCTCTCTCTATTTAAACAGGAACAACCTGTGTCTTCCTCCATCTCTCTCCATTTAAACAGGAACAACCTGTGTCTTCCTCCATCTGTGTCTCCTCCATCTCTCTCTATTTAAACAGGAACAACCTGTGTCTTCCTCCATCTCTCTCTCCATCTCTATTTAAACAGGAACAACCTGTGTCTCCCTCCATCTCTCTCTCTTTTAAACAGGAACAACCTGTGTCTTCCTCCATTTAAAACAGGAACAACCTGTGTCTTCCTCCATCTCTCTCTATTTAAACAGGAACAACCTGTGTCTTCCTCCATCTCTCTCTATTTAAACAGGAACAACCTGTGTCTTCCTCCATCTCTCTCTCTATTTAAACAGGAACAACCTGTGTCTTCCTCCATCTCTCTCTATTTAAACAGGAACAACCTGTGTCTCTCCATCTCTCTCTATTTAAACAGGAACAACCTGTGTCTTCCTCCATCTCTCTCTATTTAAACAGGAACAACCTGTGTCTTCCCAGGAACATCTCTCTCTCTCTATTTAAACAGGAACAACCTGTGTCTTCCTCCATCTCTCTCTATTTAAACAGGAACAACCTGTGTCTTCCTCCATTTAAACAGGAACAACCTGTGTCTCCTCCATCTTATTTAAACAGGAACAACCTGTGTCTTCCTCCATCTCTCTCTCTCTATTTAAACAGGAACAACCTGTGTCTCCCTCCATCTCTCTCCATTTAAACAGGAACAACCTGTGTCTTCCTCCATCTCTCTCTCTCTATTTAAACAGGAACAACCTGTGTCTTCCTCCATCTCTCTCTATTTAAACAGGAACAACCTGTGTCTTCCTCCATCTCTCTCCATTTAAACAGGAACAACCTGTGTCTCCCTCCATCTCTCTCTATTTAAACAGGAACAACCTGTGTCTTCCTCCATCTCCTCCATCTCTCTCTTTAAACAGGAACAACCTGTGTCTTCTCTCTATTTAAACCAACCAGGAACAACCTGTGTCTTCCTCCATCTCTCTCTATTTAAACAGGAACAACCTGTGTCTTCCTCCATCTCTCTCTATTTAAACAGGAACAACCTGTGTCTCCCTCCATCTCTCTCTATTTAAACAGGAACAACCTGTGTCTTCCTCCATCCATCTCAACCTCTTCCTCCATCTCTCTCCATTTAAACAGGAACAACCTGTGTCTTCCCTCCATCTCTCTCTATTTAAACAGGAACAACCTGTGTCTTCCTCCATTTAAACAGGAACAACCTGTGTCTTCCTCCATCTCTCTCTATTTAAACAGGAACAACCTGTGTCTTCCCCTCCATCTCTCTCTCTATTTAAACAGGAACAACCTGTGTCTCCCTCCATCTCTCTCTCTCTATTTAAACAGGAACAACCTGTGTCTTCCTCCATCTCTCTCTATTTAAACAGGAACAACCTGTGTCTCCCTCCATCTCTCTCTCTCTATTTAAACAGGAACAACCTGTGTCTTCCTCCATCTCTCTCTATTTAAACAGGAACAACCTGTGTCTTCCTCCATCTCTCTCTATTTAAACAGGAACAACCTGTGTCTTCCTCCATCTCTCTCTATTTAAACAGGAACAACCTGTGTCTCCCTCCATCTCTCTATTTAAACAGGAACAACCTGTGTCTCCCTCCATCTCTCTCTCTATTTAAACAGGAACAACCTGTGTCTTCCTCCATCTCTCTCTCTATTTAAACAGGAACAACCTGTGTCTTCCTCCATCCATCTCTCTTCCTCCATCTCTCTATTTAAACAGGAACAACCTGTGTCTTCCTCCATCCATCTCTTCCTCCATCTCTCTCTATTTAAACAGGAACAACCTGTGTCTCCCTCCATCTCTCTCTCTCTATTTAAACAGGAACAACCTGTGTCTTCCTCCATCTCTCTCTCTATTTAAACAGGAACAACCTGTGTCTTCCTCCATCTCTCTCTATTTAAACAGGAACAACCTGTGTCTTCCTCCATCTCTCTCTATTTAAACAGGAACAACCTGTGTCTCCCTCCATCTCTCTCTATTTAAACAGGAACAACCTGTGTCTTCCTCCATCTCTCTCTATTTAAACAGGAACAACCTGTGTCTTCCTCCATCTCTCTCTATTTAAACAGGAACAACCTGTGTCTTCCTCCATCTCTCTCTATTTAAACAGGAACAACCTGTGTCTTCCTCCATCTCTCTCTCTATTTAAACAGGAACAACCTGTGTCTTCCTCCATCTCTCTCTATTTAAACAGGAACAACCTGTGTCTTCCTCCATCTCTCTCTCTCTATTTAAACAGGAACAACCTGTGTCTCCCTCCATCTCTCTCTCTATTTAAACAGGAACAACCTGTGTCTTCCTCCATGTCTCTCCATTTGACTTCTGTTTTCATCTTGTGTTTTTAGGTCAGAGCAGCTATCAGAACATTTAAACCAAAGGAGAAGAAATTCATGGAAGACAATCCCAAGTTTTCTAAAAGGTTTGCTAAATGAATCTCCATAGTTAAAACATTGTGAAACAGCCATTTTGTGTTGTTCTCAGCATCTTGTTAAGGTGTGTTTCTGTATTCTTCCAGATGTTGGCGCAACGTGTACCGCGTGCGTAACCTTTTTACAGAGCAGTGCAGTCCACGTTCACATCAACAGCTGTTTCCAGTGGGAGAGTTTCCAGAGGAGTCTCATAGCCTTCCTGGTGAGGCAGTCACCCTTTTCAACATCTCAACGTAGCATTACCAAACTATATATACTGGAGTATAGCAGCACCATCTACAGTGTCTCCCATACAACCAGAGTCCCTAGCAGGGGGTTCCCCATTTCCAGTCAATAGGTGTTCTCAATATGGGAATCTATCTGTCTCTGTCTGTAGGTGTTCTCAATATGGGAATCTATCTCTGTCTCTGTCTGTAGGTGTTCTCAATATGGGAATCTATCTATCTCTGTCTCTGTCTGTAGGTGTTCTCAATATGGGAATCTATCTGTCTCTGTCTCTGTCTCTATTTAGGGAACAATCTGTGTTCTCAATATGGGAATCTATCTCTCTCTGTCTGTAGGTGTTCTCAATATGGGAATCTATCTCTCTCTGTCTCTGTCTGTAGGTGTTCTCAATATGGGAATCTGTCTCTCTCTGTCTCTGTCTGTAGGTGTTTAAACAGGAACTATCTGTCTCTGTCTGTAGGTGTTCTCAATATGGGAATCTATCTGTCTCTGTCTGTAGGTGTTCTCAAACAGGAACAATCTGTCTCTGTCTGTAGGTGTTCTCAATATGGGAATCTATCTCTGTCTCTGTCTGTAAATAGGAACAATCTGTCTCTTCTCCATCTCTGTCTGTAGGTGTTTCAACAGGAACTATCTCTGTCTCTGTCTCTGTCTGTCTCCCAGGTGTTCTCAATATGGGAATCTATCTGTCTCTGTCTGTCTGTTCTCCATCTGTCTCTCTGTCTCTATTTAAAATAGGGAATCTATCTCTGTCTCTGTCTGTAGGTGTTTAAACAGGAACAACTCTGTCTGTCTGTTCTCCATCTGTCTCTGTCTCTGTTTAAATAGGAATCTATCTGTCTCTGTCTGTCTGTTCTCAATAGGGAATCTGTCTCTGTCTCTGTCTGTAGGTGTTCTCAATAGGGAATCTGTCTCTTCCTCTGTCTGTAGGTGTTTAAACAGGAACAACCTGTGTCTCTGTCTGTAGGTGTTCTCAATATGGGAATCTGTCTCTCCTCTGTCTGTATTTAAACAGGAACTGTCTCTGTCTCTGTCTGTAGGTGTTCTCAATCTATCTCTGTCTGTCTCTGTCTGTATTTAAACAGGAACAACTCTGTCTGTCTGTTCTCAATATCCAATCTCTCTGTCTCTAGGTGTTCTCAAACAGGAACAACTCTGTCTCTGTCTGTAGGTGTTCTTTAAACAGGGAATCTATCTCTGTCTCTGTCTGTAGGTGTTTCAACAGGAACTATCTCTGTCTCTGTCTGTAGGTGTTCTCAATATGGGAATCTGTCTCTGTCTCTGTCTTAAACAGTAGGTGTTCTCAATATGGGAATCTATCTCTGTCTCTGTCTGTAGGTGTTCTCAAATGGGAATCTGTCTCTGTCTCTGTCTGTAGGTGTTCTCAATATGGGAATCTGTCTCTCTCTCTGTCTGTAGGTGTTCTCAACAGGAACAACTCTGTCTCTGTCTCTAGGTCTTCTCAAAACAGGAACAACCTGTCTGTCTCTGTCTCCATCTGTTCTCATTTAAACAGGAACAACCTGTGTTCTTCCTCCATCTCTCTCTGCCTGTAGGTGTTCTCAACAGGGAACTATCTGTCTCTGTCTGTAGGTGTTCTCAATTTAAATCTGTCTCTGTCTGTAGGTGTTCTCAATATGGGAATCTATCTCTGTCTCTGTCTGTAGGTTTAAACAGGGAATCTGTCTCTGTCTCTGTCTGTAGGTGTTTCAACAGGGAATCTATCTCTGTCTGTCTCTGTCTGTAGGTGTTCTCAATAGGAACTGTCTCTGTCTGTAGGTGTTCTCAATATGGGAATCTATCTCTGCCTGTAGGTGTTCTCAATCCAATCTATCTGTCTCTGTCTTAGGTGTTCTCAACCTGGGAATCTGTCTCTGTCTGTAGGTGTTCTCAATATGGGAATCTGTCTCTGTCTCTAGGTGTTCTCATTTAAACAGGAACAACCTGTGTCTCTGTCTGTCTCTGTTTAAATATGGGAATCTGTCTCTGTCTCTGTCTGTATTTCTCAATAGGGAATCTATCTGTCTCTGTCTCTGTCTGTAGGTGTTCTCAATATGGGAATCTGTCTCTGTCTCTGTCTGTAGGTGTTCTCAATATGGGAATCTATCTCTGTCTCTGTCTGTAGGTGTTCTCAATATGGGAATCTATCTGTCTCTTTCTCTGTCTGTAGGTGTTCTCAATATGGGAATCTATCACTGTCTGTAGGTGTTCTCAATATGGTAATCTATCTCTGTCTCTGTCTGTAGGTGTTCTCAATATGGGAATCTATCTGTCTCTGTCTGTAGGTGTTCTCAATATGGGAATCTATCTGTCTCTGTCTGTAGGTGTTCTCAATATGGGAATCTATCTCTGTCTCTGTCTGTAGGTGTTCTCAATATGGGAATCTGTCTCTCTCTGTCTGTAGGTGTTCTCAATATGGGAATCTATCTGTCTCTGTCTGTAGGTGTTCTCAATATGGGAATCTATCTCTATCTGTCTGTAGGTGTTCTCAATATGGGAATCTATCTGTCTCTGTCTGTAGGTGTTCTCAATATGGGAATCTATCTGTCTCTGTCTGTAGGTGTTCTCAATATGGGAACAATCTCTATCTGTCTGTAGGTGTTCTCAATATGGGAATCTATCTGTCTCTGTCTGTAGGTGTTCTCAATATGGGAATCTATCTGTCTCTGTCTGTAGGTGTTCTCAATTTGGGAATCTATCTGTCTCTGTCCTGTAGGTGTTCTCAATTTAAACAGGAATCTATCTGTCTCTGTCTGTAGGTGTTCTCAATTTGGGAATCTATCTGTCTCTGTCTGTAGGTGTTCTCAATATGGGAATCTATCTGTCTCTGTCTCTGTCTGTAGGTGTTCTCAATATGGGAATCTATCTGTCTCTGTTCTGTCTGTAGGTGTTCTCAATATGGGAATCTATCTCTGTCTCTGTCTGTAGGTGTTCTCAATATGGGAATCTATCTGTCTCTGTCTCTGTCTGTAGGTGTTCTCAATATGGGAATCTATCTGTCTCTGTCTCTGTCTGTAGGTGTTCTCAATATGGGAATCTATCTCTGTCTCTGTCTGTAGGTGTTCTCAATATGGGAATCTATCTCTGTCTCTGTCTGTAGGTGTTCTCAATATGGGAATCTATCTCTGTCTCTGTCTGTAGGTGTTCTCAATATGGGAATCTATCTGTCTCTGTCTCTGTCTGTAGGTGTTCTCAATATGGGAATCTATCTGTCTCTGTCTCTGTCTGTAGGTGTTCTCAATATGGGAATCTATCTCTGTCTCTGTCTGTAGGTGTTCTCAATATGGGAATCTATCTCTGTCTCTGTCTCTGTCTGTAGGTGTTCTCAATATGGGAATCTATCTGTCTCTGTCTGTAGGTGTTCTCAATATGGGAATCTATCTGTCTCTGTCTCTGTCTGTAGGTGTTCTCAATATGGGAATCTATCTGTCTCTGTCTCTGTCTGTAGGTGTTCTCAATATGGGAATCTGTCTCTCTCTGTCTCTGTCTGTAGGTGTTCTCAATATGGGAATCTGTCTCTGTCTCTGTCTGTAGGTGTTCTCAATATGGGAATCTATCTCTGTCTCTGTCTGTAGGTGTTCTCAATATGGGAATCTATCTCTGTCTCTGTCTGTAGGTGTTCTCAATATGGGAATCTGTCTCTGTCTCTGTCTGTAGGTGTTCTCAATATGGGAATCTATCTGTCTCTGTCTCTGTCTGTAGGTGTTCTCAATATGGGAATCTGTCTCTGTCTGTAGGTGTTCTCAATATGGGAATCTGTCTCTGTCTGTAGGTGTTCTCAATATGGGAATCTATCTCTGTCTCTGTCTGTAGGTGTTCTCAATATGGGAATCTGTCTCTCTGTCTCTGTCTGTAGGTGTTCTCAATATGGGAATCTATCTCTGTCTCTGTCTGTAGGTGTTCTCAATATGGGAATCTGTCTGTCTCTGTCTGTAGGTGTTCTCAATATGGGAATCTGTCTCTGTCTCTGTCTGTAGGTGTTCTCAATATGGGAATCTATCTGTCTCTGTCTGTAGGTGTTCTCAATATGGGAATCTATCTGTCTCTGTTTCTGTCTGTAGGTGTTCTCAATATGGGAATCTATCTGTCTCTGTCTGTAGGTGTTCTCAATATGGGAATCTATCTGTCTCTGTCTCTGTCTGTAGGTGTTCTCAATATGGGAATCTATCTCTGTCTCTGTCTGTAGGTGTTCTCAATATGGGAATCTATCTCTGTCTCTGTCTGTAGGTGTTCTCAATATGGGAATCTGTCTCTGTCTCTGTCTGTAGGTGTTCTCAATATGGGAATCTGTCTGTCTCTGTCTGTAGGTGTTCTCAATATGGGAATCTATCTGTCTCTGTCTCTGTCTGTAGGTGTTCTCAATATGGGAATCTATCTCTCTCTGTCTGTAGGTGTTCTCAATATGGGAATCTATCTCTGTCTCTGTCTGTAGGTGTTCTCAATATGGGAATCTGTCTCTGTCTCTGTCTGTAGGTGTTCTCAATATGGGAATCTATCTGTCTCTGTCTGTAGGTGTTCTCAATATGGGAATCTATCTGTCTCTGTTTCTGTCTGTAGGTGTTCTCAATATGGGAATCTATCTGTCTCTGTCTGTAGGTGTTCTCAATATGGGAATCTATCTGTCTCTGTCTCTGTCTGTAGGTGTTCTCAATATGGGAATCTGTCTCTGTCTCTGTCTGTAGGTGTTCTCAATATGGGAATCTATCTGTCTCTGTCTATGTCTGTAGGTGTTCTCAATATGGGAATCTATCTGTCTCTGTCTGTAGGTGTTCTCAATATGGGAATCTGTCTCTGTCTGTAGGTGTTCTCAATATGGGAATCTATCTGTCTCTGTCTCTGTCTGTAGGTGTTCTCAATATGGGAATCTATCTGTCTCTGTCTATGTCTGTAGGTGTTCTCAATATGGGAATCTATCTGTCTCTGTCTGTAGGTGTTCTCAATATGGGAATCTATCTGTCTCTGTCTATGTCTGTAGGTGTTCTCAATATGGGAATCTATCTGTCTCTGTCTGTAGGTGTTCTCAATATGGGAATCTATCTCTGTCTCTGTCTGTAGGTGTTCTCAATATGGGAATCTATCTCTGTCTCTGTCTGTAGGTGTTCTCAATATGGGAATCTATCTGTCTCTGTCTCTGTCTGTAGGTGTTCTCAATATGGGAATCTATCTCTGTCTCTGTCTCTGTCTGTAGGTGTTCTCAATATGGGAATCTATCTCTGTCTCTGTCTCTGTCTGTAGGTGTTCTCAATATGGGAATCTATCTGTCTCTGTCTCTGTCTGTAGGTGTTCTCAATATGGGAATCTATCTCTGTCTCTGTCTGTAGGTGTTCTCAATATGGGAATCTGTCTCTCTCTGTCTCTGTCTGTAGGTGTTCTCAATATGGGAATCTATCTCTCTCTGTCTGTAGGTGTTCTCAATATGGGAATCTATCTCTGTCTCTGTCTGTAGGTGTTCTCAATATGGGAATCTGTCTCTGTCTCTGTCTGTAGGTGTTCTCAATATGGGAATCTATCTGTCTCTGTCTGTAGGTGTTCTCAATATGGGAATCTGTCTGTCTCTGTCTGTAGGTGTTCTGTCTATCTGTCTGTCTATGTCTGTAGGTGTTCTCAATATGGGAATCTGTCTCTGTCTGTAGGTGTTCTCAATATGGGAATCTATCTCTGTCTGTAGGTGTTCTCAATATGGGAATCTGTCTCTGTCTCTGTCTGTAGGTGTTCTCAATATGGGAATCTATCTCTGTCTCTGTCTGTAGGTGTTCTCAATATGGGAATCTGTCTCTGTCTGTAGGTGTTCTCAATATGGGAATCTATCTCTCTCTGTCTCTGTCTGTAGGTGTTCTCAATATGGGAATCTATCTCTCTCTGTCTCTGTCTGTAGGTGTTCTCAATATGGGAATCTATCTATCTCTGTCTCTGTCTGTAGGTGTTCTCAATATGGGAATCTGTCTCTCTCTGTCTCTGTCTCTGTCTGTAGCAGTCAGCCTCTCTCTCTCTGTCTGTAGCAGTCAGCCTCTCTCTGTCTCTGTCTGTAGCAGTCAGCCTCTCTCTGTCTCTGTCTGTAGCAGTCAGCCTCTCTCTCTCTGTCTCTGTCTGTAGCAGTCAGCCTCTCTCTCTCTCTGTCTGTAGCAGTCAGCCTCTCTCTCTCTCTCTCTGTCTGTAGCAGTCAGCCTCTCTCTCTCTCTCTCTGTCTGTAGCAGTCAGCCTCTCTCTCTGTCTCTGTCTATAGCAGTCAGCCTCTCTATCTCTCTGTCTGTAGCAGTCAGCCTCTCTCTCTCTCTCTGTCTGTAGCAGTCAGCCTCTCTCTGTCTGTCTGTAGCAGTCATCCTCTCTCTCTCTGTCTGTAGCAGTCAGCCTCTCTCTCTCTGTCTGTAGCAGTCAGCCTCTCTCTCTCTCTGTCTGTAGCAGTCAGCCTCTCTCTCTCTGTCTGTAGCAGTCATCCTCTCTCTCTCTCTGTCTGTAGCAGTCAGCCTCTCTCTCTCTCTCTGTCTGTAGCAGTCAGCCTCTCTCTCTCTGTCTGTAGCAGTCAGCCTCTCTCTCTGTCTGTAGCAGTCATCCTCTCTCTCTCTCTGTCTGTAGCAGTCAGCCTCTCTCTCTCTGTCTGTAGCAGTCAGCCTCTCTCTCTCTGTCTGTAGCAGTCATCCTCTCTCTCTCTCTGTCTGTAGCAGTCAGCCTCTCTCTCTCTGTCTGTAGCAGTCAGCCTCTCTCTCTCTGTCTGTAGCAGTCAGCCTCTCTCTCTCTCTCTGTCTGTAGCAGTCATCCTCTCTCTCTCTCTCTATCTGTCTCTGTCTGTAGCAGTCAGCCTCTCTCTCTCTCTCTGTCTGTAGCAGTCATCCTCTCTCTCTCTCTGTCTGTAGCAGTCAGCCTCTCTCTCTCTCTGTCTGTAGCAGTCAGCCTCTCTCTCTCTGTCTGTAGCAGTCAGCCTCTCTCTCTCTCTGTCTGTAGCAGTCAGCCTCTCTCTCTCTGTCTGTAGCAGTCAGCCTCTCTCTCTCTCTGTCTGTAGCAGTCAGCCTCTCTCTCTCTGTCTGTAGCAGTCAGCCTCTCTCTCTCTCTCTGTCTGTAGCAGTCAGCCTCTCTCTATCTGTCTCTGTCTGTAGCAGTCAGCCTCTCTATCTGTCTCTGTCTGTAGCAGTCAGCCTCTCTCTATCTCTCTCTGTCTGTAGCAGTCAGCCTCTCTCTATCTCTCTCTGTCTGTAGCAGTCAGCCTCTCTATCTGTCTCTGTCTGTAGCAGTCAGCCTCTCTCTCTCTCTGTCTGTAGCAGTCAGCCTCTCTATCTGTCTCTGTCTGTAGCAGTCAGCCTCTCTCTATCTGTCTCTGTCTGTAGCAGTCAGCCTCTCTCTCTCTGTCTGTAGCAGTCAGCCTCTCTCTGTCTCTGTCTGTAGCAGTCAGCCTCTCTCTCTCTCTGTCTGTAGCAGTCAGCCTCTCTCTGTCTCTGTCTGTAGCAGTCAGCCTCTCTCTCTCTCTGTCTGTAGCAGTCAGCCTCTCTCTGTCTCTGTCTGTAGCAGTCAGCCTCTCTCTGTCTCTGTCTGTAGCAGTCAGCCTCTCTCTCTCTCTGTCTGTAGCAGTCAGCCTCTCAAATGTCATATTATATATATATACAGTGTTGTAACGATGTACAAATGGTTAAAGTACACAAGGGAAAATAAATAAGCATAAATATGGGTTGTATTTACAATGGTGTTTGTTCTCATATTCATTCATATATATATATATATATAGACAGGTGTGTGCCTTTCCAAAACATGTCAGGGCAATTGAATTTCCCCCAGGTGGACTCCAACAAAGTTGTAGAAACATCTGAAGGATGATCAATGAAAACAGGGTGAACCTGAGCTCAATTTAATCTCAGGGCAAAGGGTCTGAATACTTATGTAAATAAGATTTACGTAAATTTAGGTTTTACATACATACATTTTTGAAAAAACTGTTCTTGCATTGTCATTATGGGGTATTTAGTGTTTGATTGAAGAGGGGAAAAAACGATTGAATCCATTTTAGAATAAGGTTGTAACGTAACAAAATGTGTAAAAAGCCAAGGGGTCTGAATACTTTCCCAATGCACTGTATCCTTTTAAAAGATATTTTCATTCATTACTTTCTAACCCTCCCACCCCTCCCCTAATTAGAGTAAACTAATGGACAACAACGCTCAGGCTTCTACTTCCAGCTTCTACATATGTATGGATGTGTGTCCATGCCTGTAATTTTCATCATAGGTACACTTCAACTAGGACAGACAAAATGAGAAGAAAAACATCCAGAAAATCACAGTATGGGGTTTGGATGCAACTCAGCATTCTTTGTCCTCCAAAAACACGACGAGTTGAGTTTTTACCAAAAAGTTATATTTTGGTTTCATCTGACCATATGACATTCTCCCAATCTTCTTCTGGATCATCCAAATGCTCTCTAGAAAACTTCAGACGGGCCTGGACATGTACTGGCTTAAGCAAGGGGACACGTCTGGCACTGCAGTATTTGAGTCCCTGGCGGCGTAGTGTGTTACTGATGGTAGGCTTTGTTACTGTGGTCCCAGCTCTCTGCAGATCATTCACTAGGTCCACCCATGTGGTTCTGGGATTTTTGCTCACCGTTCTTGTGATCATTTTGACCCCACGGGGTGAGATCTTGCGTGGAGCCCCAGATCGAGGGAGATTATCAGTGGTCTTGTATGTCTTCCATTTCCTAATAATTGCTCCCACAGTTGATTTCTTCAAACCAAGCTGCTTACCTATTGCAGATTCAGTCTTCCCAGACTGGTGCAGGTCTACAATTTTGTTTCTGGTGTCCTTTGACAGCTCTTTGGTCTTGGCCATAGTGGAGTTTGGAGTGTGACTGTTTGTGGTTGTGGACAGGTGTCTTTTATACTGATAACAAGTTCAAACAGGTGCCATTAATACAGGTAACGAGTGGAGGACAGAGGAGCCTCTAAAATAAGAAGTTACAGGTCTGTGAGAGCCAGAAATCTTGCTTGTTTGTAGGTGATCAAATACTTATATACTTACAATGTGATTTTCTCATTTTGTCTGTCATAGTTGAAGTGTACCTATGATGAAAATGACAGGCCTCTCTCATCTTTTTAAGTGGGAGAACTTGCACAATTGGTGGCTGACTAAATACTTTTTGCCCCACTATATGTAATATAATAATAATAATATAATAATAATAATAATATATGCCATTTAGCAGACGCTTTTATCCAAAGACTTACAGTCATGTGTGCATACATTCTACGTATGGGTGGTCCCGGGGATCGAACCCACTACCCTGGCGTTACAAGCGCCATGCTCTACCAACTGAGCTACTGTGAGAGGATAGATTCTACCCCTGCTATAGATATGTACTGTGAGAGGATAGATTCTAGCCCCTGCAATAGATATATACTGTGAGAGGACAGATTCTAGCCCCTGCAATAGATATGTACTGTGAGAGGATAGATTCTAGCCCCTGCTATAGATATGTACTGTGAGAGGACAGATTCTAGCCCCTGCTATAGATATATACTGTGAGAGGACAGATTCTAGCCCCTGCTATAGATATGTACTGTGAGAGGACAGATTCTAGCCCCTGCTATAGATATATACTGTGAGAGGACAGATTCTAGCCCCTGCTATAGATATGTACTGTGAGAGGACAGATTCTAGCCCCTGCTATAGATATGTACTGTGAGAGGACAGATTCTAGCCCCTGCTATAGATATGTACTGTGAGAGGACAGATTCTAGCCCCTGCTATAGATATGTACTGTGAGAGGACAGATTCTAGCCCCTGCTATAGATATGTACTGTGAGAGGACAGATTCTAGCCCCTGCTATAGATATGTACTGTGAGAGGACAGATTCTAGCCCCTGCTATAGATATGTAGTGTGAGAGGACAGATTCTAGCCCCTGCTATAGATATGTACTGTGAGAGGACAGATTCTAGCCCCTGCTATAGATATGTACTGTGAGAGGACAGATTCTAGCCCCTGCTATAGATATGTAGTGTGAGAGGACAGATTCTAGCCCCTGCTATAGATATATACTGTGAGAGGACAGATTCTAGCCCCTGCTATAGATATGTACTGTGAGAGGACAGATTCTAGCCCCTGCTATAGATATGTACTGTGAGAGGACAGATTCTAGCCCCTGCTATAGATATGTACTGTGAGAGGACAGATTCTAGCCCCTGCTATAGATATGTACTGTGAGAGGACAGATTCTAGCCCCTGCTATAGATATGTAGTGTGAGAGGGCAGATTCTAGCCCCTGCTATAGATATGTAGTGTGAGAGGACAGATTCTAGCCCCTGCTATAGATATGTACTGTGAGAGGATAGATTCTAGCCCCTGCTATAGATATATACTGTGAGAGGATAGATTCTAGCCCCTGCTATAGATATATACTGTGAGAGGACAGATTCTAGCCCCTGCTATAGATATGTAGTGTGAGAGGGCAGATTCTAGCCCCTGCTATAGATATGTACTGTGAGAGGATAGATTCTAGCCCCTGCTATAGATATATACTGTGAGAGGACAGATTCTAGCCCCTGCTGTAGATATGTACTGTGAGAGGACAGATTCGAGCCCCTGCTATAGATATGTACTGTGAGAGGACAGATTCTAGCCCCTGCTATAGATATGTAGTGTGAGAGGGCAGATTCTAGCCCCTGCTATAGATATGTACTGTGAGAGGACAGATTCTAGCCCCTGCTATAGATATGTAGTGTGAGAGGACAGATTCGAGCCCCTGCTATAGATATGTAGTGTGAGAGGACAGATTCTAGCCCCTGCTATAGATATGTACTGTGAGAGGACAGATTCTAGCCCCTGCTATAGATATGTACTGTGAGAGGACAGATTCTAGCCCCTGCTATAGATATGTACTGTGAGAGGACAGATTCTAGCCCCTGCTATAGATATGTACTGTGAGAGGACAGATTCTAGCCCCTGCTATAGATATGTACTGTGAGAGGACAGATTCTAGCCCCTGCTATAGATATGTACTGTGAGAGGACAGATTCTAGCCCCTGCTATAGATATGTACTGTGAGAGAACAGATTCTAGCCCCTGCTATAGATATGTACTGTGAGAGGACAGATTCTAGCCCCTGCTATAGATATGTACTGTGAGAGGACAGATTCTAGCCCCTGCTGTAGATATGTAGTGTGAGAGGACAGATTCTAGCCCCTGCTATAGATATGTAGTGTGAGAGGATAGATTCTAGCCCCTGCTATAGATATGTAGTGTGAGAGGACAGATTCTAGCCCCTGCTATAGATATGTAGTGTGAGAGGGCAGATTCTAGCCCCTGCTATAGATATATACTGTGAGAGGACAGATTCTAGCCCCTGCTATAGATATGTACTGTGAGAGGACAGATTCTAGCCCCTGCTATAGATATGTAGTGTGAGAGGACAGATTCGAGCCCCTGCTATAGATATGTACTGTGAGAGGATAGATTCTAGGCCCTGCTATAGATATGTACTGTGAGAGGATAGATTCTACCCCTGCTATATATATGTACTGTGAGAGGACAGATTCTAGCCCCTGCTATAGATATGTAGTGTGAGAGGACAGATTCTAGCCCCTGCTATAGATATGTACTGTGAGAGGACAGATTCTAGCCCCTGCTATAGATATGTAGTGTGAGAGGACAGATTCTAGCCCCTGCTATAGATATGTAGTGTGAGAGGACAGATTCTAGCCCCTGCTATAGATATGTGTATAGATATGTACTCATCCTCTCATCTCCCTCCCTTCTCCTCTTCTCTCCCCCTACTCCTCCCCTGTACTCATCCTCTCATCTCCCCTCCCTTCTCCTCTTCTCTCCCCCTACTCCTCCCCTGTACTCATCCTCTCATCTCCCCTCCCTTCTCCTCTTCTCTCCCCCTACTCCTCCCCTGTACTCATCCTCTCATCTCCTCTTCTCTCCCCTACTCCTCCCCTCTTCTCCCATCTGCCTCTCCTCTCCCCTACTCCTCCCTGTACTCATCCTCTCATCTCCTCTTCTCTCTCCCCTACTCCTCCCCCTCTCCTCTCTTCTCCCATCCACCTCTCCTCTCCCCTACTCCTCCCCTGTACTCATCCTCTCATCTCCTCTTCTCTCTCCCCTACTCCTCCCCCTCTCCTCCCCTCTTCTCCCATCCGCCTCTCCTCTCCCCTACTCCTCCCCTGTACTCATCCTCTCATCTCCTCTTCTCTCCCCCTACTCCTCCCCCTCTCCTCCCCTCTTCTCCCATCTGCCTCTCCTCTCCCCTACTCCTCCCCTGTACTCATCCTCTCATCTCCTCTTCTCTCCCCCTACTCCTCCCCCTCTCCTCCCCTCTTCTCCCATCTGCCTCTCCTCTCCCCTACTCCTCCCCTGTACTCATCCTCTCATCTCCTCTTCTCTCTCCCCTACTCCTCCCCCTCTCCTCCCCTCTTCTCCCATCCGCCTCTCCTCTCCCCTCCTCCTCCCCTGTACTCATCCTCTCATCTCCTCTTCTCTCTCCCCTACTCCTCCCCCTCTCCTCCCCTCTTCTCCCATCTGCCTCTCCTCTCCCCTCTCCCCTCCTCCCATCTCCTCCTCTACCCTTCCTACTCCTCTCCTCTTCTCTCTTAATTTCTTCTTCCCCTCCTTTCTATCATCTTCTCTCCTTCCCTCTCATCCCCGCCTCTGCTCTCCCCTCTTCCCTCATCTCATCCCCTACTCCTCTCCCCTCATCTCCTTCCCTACTCCTTCTCCTTCCCGACTCCGCTCCCCTCTGTCCTATGCTACTTCTCTTCTCCTCCTCTCCCCTCTCGTCCTCTCATCTCTTCCTATAGATATTCCTGCTGGCGGTGTGGCATTGGGAGTTCTACATGTTGCCTCTCTGTCTGGTTCTGCTCATCACATGGAACTATCTTCAGATTGCATCTGGACGGGCCAACCAGGACCTGGTCAGTACAGCGCCTCACTCCAAACAGCCATGTTTAATCCTATTCCCCTACAACCATTACCACTATCTCCTAGATTCTACAACTACTACCACTATCTCCTAGATTCTAGAACTATTACCACTATCTCCTAGATTCTAGAACTACTACCACTATCTCCTAGATTCTACACCTACCACTATCTCCTATATTCTACAACTACCACTATCTCCTAGATTCGACAACTACCACTATCTCCTAGATTCTACAACTACCACTATCTCCTAGATTCTACACCTACCACTATCTCCTAGATTCGACAACTACCACTATCTCCTAGATTCTACAACTACCACTATCTCCTAGATTCTACAACTATTACCACTATCTCCTAGATTCTACAACTATTACCACTATCCCCTAGATTCTACAACTATTACCACTATCCCCTAGATTCTACAACTATTACCACTATCCCCAAAATTCTACAACTATTACCACTATCCCCTAGATTCTACAACTATTACCACTATCTCCTAGATTCTACAACTACTACCACTATCTCCTAGATTCTACAACTGCTACCACTATCTCCTAGATTCTTCAACTATTACCACTATCCCATAGATTCTACAACTACCACTATCTCCTAGATTCTACAACTACCACTATCTCCTAGATTCTACAACTACTACCACTATCTCCTAGATTCTAGAACTATTACCACTATCTCCTAGATTCTAGAACTTCTACCACTATCTCCTAGATTCTACAACTACTACCACTATCTCCTAGATTCTACAACTATTACCACTATCCCCTAGATTCTACAACTACCACTATCTCCTAGATTCTAGAACTATTACCACTATCTCCTAGATTCTAGAACTATTACCACTATCCCCTAGATTATACAACTATTACCACTATCTCCTAGATACTACAACTATTACCACTATCTCCTAGATTCTAGAACTACTACCACTATCTCCTAGATTCTAGAACTACTACCACTATCCCCTAGATTCTACAACTATTACCACTATCTCCTAGATTCTACAACTACTACCACTATCTCCTAGATTCTAGAACTGCTACCACTATCCCTAGATTCTATAACTACCACTATCTCCTAGATTCTACAACTACCAATATCTCCTAGATTCTACAACTATTACCACTATCTCTAGATTCTACAACTATTACCACTATCCCTAGATTCTACAACTGCTACCACTATCCCTAGATTCTACAAATATTACCACTAGCTCCTAGATTCTACAACTACTACCACTATCTCCTAGATTCTACAACTATTACCACTATCTCCTAGATTCTACAACTATTACCACGATCTCCTAGATTCTAGAACTACTACCACTATCTCCTAGATTCTACAACTACTACCACTATCTCCTAGATTCTACAACTATTACCACTATCCCCTAGATTCTACAACTATTACCACTATCCCCTAGATTCTACAACTATTACCACTATCCCCTAGATTCTACAACTATTACCACTATCCCCTAGATTCTACAACTATTACCACTATCCCCTAGATTCTACAACTATTACCACTATCTCCTAGATTCTACAACTACTACCACTATCTCCTAGATTCCACAACTGCTACCACTATCTCCTAGATTCTACAACTGCTACCACTATCTCCTAGATTCTACAACTATTACCACTATCCCCTAGATTCTACAACTACCACTATCTCCTAGATTCTACAACTACTACCACTATCTCCTAGATTCTACAACTATTACCACTATCTCCTAGATTCCACAACTGCTACCACTATCCCCTGGATTCTACAACTACCACTATTTCCTAGATTCTAGAACTACTACCACTATCTCTAGATTCTGCAACTGCCACTATCTCCTAGATTATACAAATATTACCACTATCTCCTAGATTCTAGAACTACTACCACTATCTCCTAGATTCTACAACTGCTACCACTATGCCCTAGATTCTACAACTATTACCACTATCTCCTAGATTCTACAACTACCACTATCTCCTAGATTCTACAACTACCACTATATCCTAGATTCTAGAACTACTACCACTATCCCTAGATTCTAGAACTACTACCACTATATCCTAGATTCTACAACTGCTACCACTATGCCCTAGATTCTACAACTATTACCACTATCCCCTAGATTCTAGAACTACTACCACTATCTCCTAGATTCTAAAACTACTACCAAAGCCCTCAGCATGATCATGTGTTAGTCAGTGCAGAGGATCAGTCATGTGATGTCATCTGTTCGCATCCTGACACACTACATGGACCTACTACTGTACACCAACCAGTGGAGGCTGCTGAGGGGAGGACAGCTCATAGTAATGCCTGGATTAATGTAGTGAACCACAGGTCTGGACATTTCCTATCCTTCACTTTACTAATCTTTTCTTTCCAGGATAATATGGACTTGGGCGATGAAGATGATGAAGATGAAAAGGTAGCATAGTTTCCCATTATGTTTCATAATGACTCATAATACCTGGTTTCTACATAGTATTGACTGATAATGCTGTGGTTCTACATCGCAATGACTGATAATGCTGAGTTTCTACATAGTAATTACATTTACATTTACATTTACATTTTACATTTACGTCATTTAGCAGACGCTCTTATCCAGAGCGACTTACAAATTGGTGCATTCACCTTATGACATCCAGTGGAACAGCCACTTACAATAGTGCATCTAAATCTTTTTGGGGGGGGTGAGAAGGATTACTTACCCTATCCTAGGTATTCCTTGAAGAGGTGGGGTTTCAGGTGTCTCCGGAAGGTGGTGATTGACTCCTCTGTCCTGGCGTCGTGAGGGAGTTTGTTCCACCATTGGGGGGCCAGAGCAGCGAACAGTTTTGACTGGGCTGAGCGGGAACTGTACTTCCTCAGTGGTAGGGAGGCGAGCAGGCCAGAGGTGGATGAACGCAGTGCCCTTGTTTGGGTGTAGGGCCTGATCAGAGCCTGGAGGTACTGAGGTGCCGTTCCCCTCACAGCTCCGTAGGCAAGCACCATGGTCTTGTAGCGGATGCGAGCTTCAACTGGAAGCCAGTGGAGAGAGCGGAGGAGCGGGGTGACGTGAGAGAACTTGGGAAGGTTGAACACCAGACGGGCTGCGGCATTCTGGATGAGTTGTAGGGGTTTAATGGCACAGGCAGGGAGCCCAGCCAACAGCGAGTTGCAGTAATCAAGACGGGAGATGACAAGTGCCTGGATTAGGACCTGCGCCGCTTCCTGTGTGAGGCAGGGTCGTACTCTGCGGATGTTGTAGAGCATGAACCTACAGGAACGGGACACCGCCTTGATGTTAGTTGAGAACGACAGGGTGTTGTCCAGGATCACGCCAAGGTTCTTAGCGCTCTGGGAGGAGGACACAATGGAGTTGTCAACCGTGATGGCGAGATCATGGAACGGGCAGTCCTTCCCGGGAGGAAGAGGAGCTCCGTCTTGCTGAGGTTCAGCTTGAGGTGGTGATCCGTCATCCACACTGATATGTCTGCCAGACATGCAGAGATGCGATTCGCCACCTGGTCATCAGAAGGGGGAAAGGAGAAGATTAATTTTGTGTCGTCTGCATAGCAATGATAGGAGAGACCATGTGAGGTTATGACAGAGCCAAGTGACTTGGTGTATAGCGAGAATAAGAGAGGGCCTAGAACAGAGCCCTGGGGACACCAGTGGTGAGAGCGCGTGGTGAGGAGACAGATTCTCGCCACGCCACCTGGTAGGAGCGACCTGTCAGGTAGGACGCAATCCAAGCGTGGGCCGCGCCGGAGATGCCCAGCTCGGAGAGGGTGGAGAGGAGGATCTGATGGTTCACAGTATCGAAGGCAGCCGATAGGTCTAGAAGGATGAGAGCAGAGGAGAGAGAGTTAGCTTTAGCAGTGCGGAGCGCCTCCGTGATACAGAGAAGAGCAGTCTCAGTTGAATGACTAGTCTTGAAACCTGACTGATTTGGATCAAGAAGGTCATTCTGAGAGAGATAGCGGTAGAGCTGGCCAAGGACGGCACGCTCAAGAGTTTTGGAGAGAAAGGAGAGAAGGGATACTGGTCTGTAGTTGTTGACATCGGAGGGATCGGGTGTAGGTTTTTCAGAAGGGTGCAACTCTCGCTCTCTTGAAGACGGGAGGGACGTAGCCAGCGGTCAGGGATGAGTTGATGAGCGAGGTGAGGTAAGGGAGAAGGTCTCCGGAAATGGTCTGGAGAAGAGAGGAGGGGATAGGGTCAAGCGGGCAGGTTGTTGGGCGGCCGGCCGTCACAAGACGCGAGATTTCATCTGGAGAGAGAGGGGGAGAAAGAGGTCAGAGCATAGGGTAGGGCAGTGTGAGCAGAACCAGCGGTGTCGTTTGACTTAGCAAACGAGGATCGGATGTCGTCGACCTTCTTTAAAAAATGGTTGACGAAGTCATCTGCAGAGAGGGAGGAGGGGGGGAGGGAGGATTCAGGAGGGAGGAGAAGGTGGCAAAGAGCTTCCTAGGGTTAGAGGCAGATGCTTGGAATTTAGAATGGTAGAAAGTGGCTTTAGCAGCAGAGACAGGAGGAAAATGTAGAGAGGAGGGAGTGAAAGGATGCCAGGTCCGCAGGGAGGCGAGTTTTCCTCCATTTCCGCTCGGCTGCCCGGAGCCCTGTTCTGTGAGCTCGCAATGAGTCGTCGAGCCACGGAGCGGGAGGGGAGGACCGAGCCGGCCTGGAGGATAGGGGACATAGAGTCAAAGGATGCAGTAAGGGAGGAGAGGAGGGTTGAGGAGGCAGAATCAGGAGATAGGTTGGAGAAAGTTTGAGCAGAGGGAAGAGATGATAGGATGGAAGAGGAGAGAGTAGCGGGGAGAGAGAGCGAAGGTTGGGACGGCGCGATACCATCCGAGTAGGGGCAGTGTGGGAAGTGTTGGATGAGAGCGAGAGGGAAAAGGATACAAGGTAGTGGTCGGAGACTTGGAGGGGAGTTGCAATGAGGTTAGTGGAAGAACAGCATCTAGTAAAGATGAGGTCAAGCGTATTGCCTGCCTTGTGAGTAGGGGGAAGGTGAGAGGGTGAGGTCAAAAGAGGAGAGGAGTGGAAAGAAGGAGGCAGAGAGGAATGAGTCAAAGGTAGACGTGGGGAGGTTAAAGTCGCCCAGAACTGTGAGAGGTGAGCCGTCCTCAGGAAAGGAGCTTATCAAGGCATCAAGCTCATTGATGAACTCTCCGAGGAACCTGGAGGGCGATAAATGATAAGGATGTTAAGCTTGAAAGGGCTGGTAACTGTGACAGCATGGAATTCAAAGGAGGCGATAGACAGATGGGTAAGGGGAGAAAGAGAGAAAGACCACTTGGGAGAGATGAGGATCCCGGTGCCACCACCCCGCTGACCAGAAGCTCTCGGGGTGTGCGAGAACACGTGGGCGGACGAGGAGAGAGCAGTAGGAGTAGCAGTGTTATCTGTGGTGATCCATGTTTCCGTCAGTGCCAAGAAGTCAAGGGACTGGAGGGAGGCATAGGCTGAGATGAACTCTGCCTTGTTGGCCGCAGATCGGCAGTTCCAGAGGCTACCGGAGACCTGGAACTCCACGTGGGTCGTGCGCGCTGGGACCACCAGATTAGGGTGTCCGCGGCCACGCGGTGTGGAGCGTTTGTATGGTCTGTGCAGAGAGGAGAGAACAGGGATAGACAGACACATAGTTGACAGGCTACAGAAAAGGCTACGCTAATGCAAGGAGATTGGAATGACAAGTGGACTACACGTCTCGAATGTTCAGAAAGTTAAGCTTACGTAGCAAGAATCTTATTGACTAAAATGATTAAAATGATACAGTACTGCTGAAGTAGGCTAGCTGGCAGTAGCTGCGTTGTTGACACTACACTAATCAAGTCGTTCCGTTGAGTGTAATAGTTTCTACAGTGCTACTATTCGGGGCTAGCTGGCTAGCTAGCAGTGTTGTTTACGTTACGTTGCGTTAAAAGAACGACAATAGCTGGCTAGCTAACCTAGGAAATCGCTCTAGACTACACAATTATCTTTGAAACAAAGACAGCTATGTAGCTAGCTATGTAGCTAGCTACGATCAAACAAATCAAACCGTTGTACTGTAATGAAATGAAATGAAAATGTGATACTACCTGACCGGGTTGTTGAATTCGAATCAGTAGACGTGTGTGTGTGGTGACGTTGGCTAGCTGTTAGCTGTTAGCTGTTGGCTAGCTAGCAGAGTCTCCTACATTAAGGACGACAAATAGCTGGCTAGCGAACCTCAGTGAATTAAGATAATCACTCCAAGACTACACACACTAAACTACACAATTATCTTGGAAACAAAGATTTACATTTAAGTCATTTAGCAGACGCTCTTATCTGATAATACTGAGTTTCTACATAACAATGACTGATAATGCTGGGGGTGCTACATGGTAATGACTTATAATGCTGGGGTTCTACATAGTAATGTCGGATAATGCCGAGTTTCTACATAGCAATGACTGATAATGCTGAGTTTCTACATAGTAATGGCTAATAATGCTGGGTTTCTACATAGTAATGATTCATAATACCTGGTTTCTACATAGTATTTTTAGTTGTTAATGACTGATAATGCTGGGTTCTACATAGTAATGGCTAATAATGCTGGGTTTCTACATAGTAATGATTCATAATACCTGGTTTCTACATAGTATTTTTAGTTGTTAATGACTGATAATGCTGGGTTTCTACATAGTAATGACTCATAATACCTGGTTTCTACATAGTCACTTTAGTTGGTAATGACTGATAATGCTGGGTTTCTACATAGAAGATCTACCTGACTGTAGAAGCTCTGTCTGTCTGACTGTAGAGGATCTGTCTGTCTGACTGTAGAGGATCTGTCTGACTGGAGAGGATCTGTCTGTCTGACTGTAGAGGATCTGACTGTAGAGGATCTGTCTGTCTGACTGTAGAGGATCTGTCTGTCTGACTATAGAGGATCTGTCTGTCTGACTGTAGAGGATCTGTCTGTCTGACTGTAGAGGATCTGTCTGACTGGAGAGGATCTGTCTGTCTGACTGTAGAGGATCTGTCTGACTGGAGAGGATCTGTCTGTCTGACTGTAGAGGATCTGACTGTAGAGGATCTGTCTGTCTGACTGTAGAGGATCTGTCTGTCTGACTGTGGAGGTTCTGTCTGTCTGACTGTAGAGGATCTGTCTGTCTGACTGTGGAGGTTCTGTCTGTCTGACTGTAGAGGTTATGTCTGACTGTAGAGGTTCTGTCTGTCTGACTGTAGAGGTTATGTCTGACTGTAGAGGTTATGTCTGACTGTAGAGGATCTGTCTGTGACTGTAGAGGATCTGTCTGTCTGACTGTAGAGGTTCTGTCTGTCTGACTGTAGAGGTTCTGTCTGTCTGACTGTAGAGGTTCTGTCTGTCTGACTGTAGAGGTTCTGTCTGTCTGACTGTAGAGGTTCTGTCTGTCTGACTGTAGAGGTTCTGTCTGACTGTGGAGGTTCTGTCTGTCTGACTGTAGAGGTTCTGTCTGTCTGACTGTAGAGGTTCTGTCTGTCTGACTGTAGAGGATCTGTCTGACTGTAGACGTTCTGTCTGTCTGACTGTAGAGGATCTGTCTGACTGTAGACGTTCTGTCTGTCTGACTGTAGAGGATTTGTCTGTCTGACTGTAGAGGTTCTGTCTGTCTGACTGTAGAGGATCTGTCTGACTGTAGAGGTTTTGTCTGTCTGACTGTAGAGGTTTTGTCTGTCTGACTGTGGAGGTTCTGTCTGTCTGACTGTAGAGGTTCTGTCTGTCTGACTATAGACGTCTGTCAGACATGTAGAACTGACTGGTCCTTTAATGTATCTAAAGACATGTAGAACTGACTGGTCCTTTAATGTATCTAAAGACATGTAGAACTGACTGGTCCTTTAATGTATCTAAAGACATGTAGAACTGACTGGTCCTTTAATGTATCTAAAGACATGTAGAACTGACTGGTCCTTTAATGTATCTAAAGACATGTAGAACTGACTGGTCCTTTAATGTATCTAAAGACATGTAGAACTGACTGGTCCTTTAATGTATCTAAAGACATGTAGAACTGACTGGTCCTTTAATGTATCTAAAGACATGTAGAACTGACTGGTCCTTTAATGTATCTAAAGACATGTAGAACTGACTGGTCCTTTAATGTATCTAAAGACATGTAGAACTGACTGGTCCTTTAATGTATCTAAAGACATGTAGAACTGACTGGTCCTTTAATGTATCTAAAGACATGTAGAACTGACTGGTCCTTTAATGTATCTAAAGACATGTAGAACTGACTGGTCCTTTAATGTATCTAAAGACATGTAGAACTGACTGGTCCTTTAATGTATCTAAAGACATGTAGAACTGACTGGTCCTTTAATGTATCTAAAGACATGTAGAACTGACTGGTCCTTTAATGTATCTAAAGACATGTAGAACTGACTGGTCCTTTAATGTATCTAAAGACATGTAGAACTGACTGGTCCTTTAATGTATCTAAAGACATGTAGAACTGACTGGTCCTTTAATGTATCTAAAGACATGTAGAACTGACTGGTCCTTTAATGTATCTAAAGACATGTAGAACTGACTGGTCCTTTAATGTCTCTAAAGACATGTAGAACTGACTGGTCCTTTAATGTATCTCAAGACATGCAGTACTGACTGGTCCTTTAATGTATCTAAAGACATGTAGAACTGACTGGTCCTTTAATGTCTCTAAAGACATGTAGAACTGACTGGTCCTTTAATGTATCTAAAGACATGTAGAACTGACTGGTCCTTTAATGTATCTAAAGACATGTAGAACTGACTGGTCCTTTAATGTATCTAAAGACATGTAGAACTGACTGGTCCTTTAATGTATCTAAAGACATGTAGAACTGACTGGTCCTTTAATGTATCTAAAGACATGTAGAACTGACTGGTCATTTAATGTATCTAAAGACATGTAGAACTGACTGGTCCTTTAATGTCTCTAAAGACATGTAGAACTGACTGGTCCTTTAATGTATCTAAAGACATGTAGAACTGACTGGTCCTTTAATGTATCTAAAGACAAATCAAATCAAATCAAATTTTATTTGTCACATACACATGGTTAGCAGATGTTAATGCGAGTGTAGCGAAATGCTTGTGCTTCTATTTCCGACAATGCAGTGATAACCAACAAGTAATCTAACTAACAATTCCAAAACTACTGTCTTATACACAGTGTAAGGGGATAAAGAATATGTACATAAGGATATATGAATGAGTGATGGTACAGAGCAGCATACAGTAGATGGTATCGAGTACAGTATATACATATGAGATGAGTATGTAGACAAAGTAAACAAAGTGGCATAGTTAAAGTGGCTAGTGATACATGTATTACATAAGGATGCAGTCGATGATGTAGAGTACAGTATATACATATGCATATGAGATGAATAATGTAGGGTAAGTAACATTATATAAGGTAGCATTGTTTAAAGTGGCTAGTCATATATTTACATCATTTCCCATCAATCCCATTATTAAAGTGGCTGGAGTTGGGTCAGTGTCAATGACAGTGTGTTGGCAGCAGCCACTCAATGTTAGTGGTGGCTGTTTAACAGTCTGATGGCCTTGAGATAGAAACTGTTTTTCAGTTTCTCGGTCCCAGCTTTGATGCACCTGTACTGACCTCGCCTTCTGGATGATAGCGGGGTGAACAGGCAGTGGTTCGGGTGGTTGATGTCCTTGATGATCTTTATGGCCTTCCTGTAACATCGGGTGGTGTAGGTGTCCTGGAGGGCAGGTAGTTTGCCCCCGGTGATGCGTTGTGCAGACCTCACTACCCTCTGGAGAGCCTTACGGTTGAGGGCGGAGCAGTTGCCGTACCAGGCGGTGATACAGCCCGCCAGGATGCTCTCGATTGTGCATCTGTAGAAGTTTGTGAGTGCTTTTGGTGACAAGCCGAATTTCTTCAGCCTCCTGAGGTTGAAGAGGCGCTGCTGCGCCTTCTTCACGGCGCTGTCAGTGTGAGTGGACCAATTCAGTTTGTCTGTGATGTGTATGCCGAGGAACTTAAAACTTGCTACCCTCTCCACTACTGTTCCATCGATGTGGATAGGGGTGTTCCCTCTGCTGTTTCCTGAAGTCCACAATCATCTCCTTAGTTTTGTTGACGTTGAGTGTGAGGTTATTTTCCTGACACCACACTCCGAGGGCCCTCACCTCCTCCCTGTAGGCCGTCTCTCGTCGTTGTTGGTAATCAAGCCTACCACTGTTGTGTCGTCCGCAAACTTGATGATTGAGTTGGAGCGTGCGTGGCCACGCAGTCGTGGGTGAACAGGGAGTACAGGAGAGGGCTCAGAACGCACCCTTGTGGGGCCCCCGTGTTGAGGATCAGCGGGGAGGAGATGTTGTTGCCTACCCTCACCACCTGGGGGCGGCCCGTCAGGAAGTCCAGTACCCAGTTGCACAGGGCGGGGTCGAGACCCAGGGTCTCGAGCTTGATGACGAGCTTGGAGGGTACTATGGTGTTGAATGCCGAGCTGTAGTCGATGAACAGCATTCTCACATAGGTATTCCTCTTGTCCAGGTGGGTTAGGGCAGTGTGCAGTGTGGTTGAGATTGCATCGTCTGTGGACCTATTTGGGCGGTAAGCAAATTGGAGTGGGTCTAGGGTGTCAGGTAGGGTGGAGGTGATATGGTCCTTGACTAGTCTCTCAAAGCACTTCATGATGACGGAAGTGAGTGCTACGGGCGGTAGTCGTTTAGCTCAGTTACCTTAGCTTTCTTGGGAACAGGAACAATGGTGGCCCTCTTGAAGCATGTGGGAACAGCAGACTGGTATAGGGATTGATTGAATATGTCCGTAAACACACCGGCCAGCTGGTCTGCGCATGCTCTGAGGGCGCGGCTGGGGATGCCGTCTGGGCCTGCAGCCTTGCGAGGGTTAACACGTTTAAATGTCTTACTCACCTCGGCTGCAGTGAAGGAGAGACTGCATGTTTTCGTTGCAGGCCGTGTCAGTGGCACTGTATTGTCCTCAAAGCGGGCAAAAAAGTTATTTAGTCTGCCTGGGAGCAAGACATCCTGGTCTGTGACTGGGCTGGATTTCATCTTGTAGTCCGTGATTGACTGTAGACCCTGCCACATGCCTCTTGTGTCTGAGCCATTGAATTGAGATTCCACTTTGTCTCTGTACTGACGCTTAGCTTGTTTAATAGCCTTGCGGAGGGAATAGCTACACTGTTTGTATTCGGTCATGTTACCAGACACCTTGCCCTGATTAAAAGCAGTGGTTCGCGCTTTCAGTTTCACGCGAATGCTGCCATCAATCCACGGTTTCTGGTTAGGGAATGTTTTTATCGTTGCTATGGGAACGACATCTTCGACGCACGTTCTAATGAACTCGCACACCGAATGACTGGTCCTTTAATGTATCTAAAGACATGTAGAACTGACTGGTCCTTTAATGTATCTAAAGACATGTAGAACTGACTGGTCCTTTAATGTATCTAAAGACATGTAGAACTGACTGTTCCTTTAATGTATCTAAAGACATGTAGAACTGACTGGTCCTTTAATGTATCTAAAGACATGTAGAACTGACTGGTCCTTTAATGTATCTAAAGACATGTAGAACTGACTGGTCCTTTAATGTATCTAAAGACATGTAGAACTGACTGGTCCTTTAATGTATCTAAAGACGTAGAACTGACTGGTCCTTTAATGTATCTAAAGACGTAGAACTGACTGGTCCTTTAATGTCTCTAAAGACATGTAGAACTGACTGGTCCTTTAATGTCTCTAAAGACATGTAGAACTGACTGGTCCTTTAATGTATCTAAAGACGTAGAACTGACTGGTCATTTAATGTCTCTAAAGACATGTAGAACTGACTGGTCCTTCAATGTATCTAAAGACATGCAGAACTGACTGGTCCTTTAATGTCTCTAAAGACATGTGGAACTGACTGGTCCTTTAATGTATCTCAAGACATGCAGAACTGACTGGTCCTTTAATGTATCTAAAGACATGTAGAACTGACTGGTCCTTTAATGTCTCTAAAGACATGTAGAACTGACTGGTCCTTTAATGTTGTAGGAATCCGAGAAGAGAGGTTTGATGGAAAAAATTCACATGGTTCAAGAGACTGTCATCACTGTCCAAAACCTGTTGGAGGAAATCGCATGCTTCGGGGAGAGAATTAAGAAGTGAGTATTTTAGTCTGAATTAGACATGTGTTTATTTTAATTGTCCATAAATGTTGATTTGACATGGTGTTCTGGTTTTGACATGTGTTTATTTTAATTGTCCATAAATGTTGATTCAATATTTCGTTTATATTTTTTGTATGTTTCTGCCCATATCTCCTCCAACCAAAATGAAGTTGGGCGCAAGTTAGGGAGGCAGGTAGCCTAGTGGTTATAGCTTTGGGGTGGTAACCCACTAGTTAGGGAGGCAGGTAGCCTAGCGGTTAGAGCTTTGGGGTGGTAACCCACTAGTTAGGGAGGCAGGTAGCCTAGCGGTTAGAGCTTTGGGGTGGTAACCCACTAGTTAGGGAGGCAGTTAGCCTAGCGGTTAGTGCTTTGGGGTGGTAACCCACTAGTTAGGGAGGCAGGTAGCCTAGCGGTTAGAGCTTTGGGGTGGTAACCCAAAAGTTAGGGAGGCATGTAGCCTAGCGGTTAGAGCTTTGGGGTGGTAACCCACTAGTTAGGGAGGCAGGTAGCCTAGCGGTTAGAGCTTTGGGGTGGTAACCCACTAGTTAGGAAGGCAGGTAGCCTAGCGGTTAGAGCTTTGGGGTGGTAACCCACTAGTTAGGAAGGCAGGTAGCCTAGCGGTTAGAGCTTTGGGGTGGTAACCCACTAGTTAGGAAGGCAGGTAGCCTAGCGGTTAGAGCTTTGGGGTGGTAACCCACTAGTTAGGGAGACAGGTAGCCTAGCGGTTAGAGCTTTGGGGTGGTAACCCACTAGTTAGGGAGGCAGTTAGCCTAGCGGTTAGTGCTTTGGGGTGGTAACCCACTAGTTAGGGAGGCAGGTAGCCTAGCGGTTAGAGCTTTGGGGTGGTAACCCAAAAGTTAGGGAGGCAGGTAGCCTAGCGGTTAGAGCTTTGGGGTGGTAACCCACTAGTTAGGGAGGCAGGTAGCCTAGCGGTTAGAGCTTTGGGTTGGTAACCCACTAGTTAGGGAGGCAGGTAGCCTAGCGGTTAGTGCTTTGGGGTGGTAACCCACTAGTTAGGGAGGCAGGTAGCCTAGCGGTTAGAGCTTTGGGGTGGTAACCCACTAGTTAGGAAGGCAGGTAGCCTAGCGGTTAGAGATTTGGGGTGGTAACCCACTAGTTAGGGAGGCAGGTAGCCTAGCGGTTAGAGCTTTGGGGTGGTAACCCACTAGTTAGGAGGCAGGTAGCCTAGCGGTTAGAGCTTTGGGGTGGTAACCCACTAGTTAGGGAGGCAGGTAGCCTAGCGGTTAGAGCTTTGGGGTGGTAACTCAAAAGTTAGGGAGGCAGGTAGCCTAGCGGTTAGAGCTTTGGGGTGGTAACCCACTAGTTAGGGAGGCAGGTAGCCGAGCGGTTAGAGCTTTGGGGTGGTAACCCACTAGTTAGGGAGGCAGGTAGCCTAGTGGTTAGAGCTTTGGGGTGGTAACCCACTAGTTAGGGAGGCAGGTAGCCTAGCGGTTAGAGCTTTGGGGTGGTAACCCACTAGTTAGGGAGGCAGGTAGCCTAGCGGTTAGAGCTTTGGGGTGGTAACCCACTAGTTAGGGAGGCAGGTAGCCTAGCGGTTAGAGCTTTGGGGTGGTAACCCACTAGTTAGGGAGGCAGGTAGCCTAGCGGTTAGAGCTTTGGGGTGGTAACCCAAACCCGAACATCAGAGCCGACAAGGTGAAAACTCTGTCGATATGCCATTGAGCAAGTCACTTAAACCTAATTTGCTCCACTGGTGCTGAAGTACTACGGCTGGCCCTGTAAAACAACACATTCCACTGCTCCTATCATACTACCATGACTGACCCTGTAAAACAACACCTATCATACTACCATGACTGACCCTGTAAAACAACACCTATCATACTACCATGACTGCTCCTGTAAAACAACACCTATCATACTACCATGACTGCCCCTGTAAAACAACACCTATCATACTACCATGACTGCCCCTGTAAAACAACACCTATCATACTACCATGACTGACCCTGTAAAACAACACCTATCATACTACCATGACTGACCCTGTAAAACAACACCTATCATACTACCATGACTGCTCCTGTAAAACAACACCTATCATACTACCATGACTGCCCCTGTAAAACAACACCTATCATACTACCATGACTGCCCCTGTAAAACAACACCTATCATACTACCATGACTGACCCTGTAAAACAACACCTATCATACTACCATGACTGACCCTGTAAAACAACACCTATCATACTACCATGACTGACCCTGTAAAACAACACCTATCATACTACCATGACTGACCCTGTAAAACAACACCTATCATACTACCATGACTGACCCTGTAAAACAACACCTATCATACTACCATGACTGACCCTGTAAAACAACACCTATCATACTACCATGACTGACCCTGTAAAACAACACCTATCATACTACCATGACTGACCCTGTAAAACAACACCTATCATACTACCATGACTGACCCTGTAAAACAACACCTATCATACTACCATGACTGACCCTGTAAAACAACACCTATCATACTACCATGACTGACCCTGTAAAACAACACCTATCATACTACCATGACTGACCCTGTAAAACAACACCTATCATACTACCATGACTGACCCTGTAAAACAACACCTATCATACTACCATGACTGACCCTGTAAAACAACACCTATCATACTACCATGACTGACCCTGTAAAACAACACCTATCATACTACCATGACTGACCCTGTAAAACAACACCTATCATACTACCATGACTGACCCTGTAAAACAACATTCGGCCCCCTTGAACTTTGCGACCTTTTGCCACATTTCAGGCTTCAAACATAAAGATATAAAACTGTATTTTTTTGTGAAGAATCAACAACAAGTGGGACACAATCATGAAGTGGAACGACATTTATTGGATATTTCAAACTTTTTTAACAAATCAAAAACTGAAAAATTGGGCGTGCAAAATTATTCAGCCCCCTTAAATTAATACTTTGTAGCGCCACCTTTTGCTGCGATTACAGCTGTAAGTCGCTTGGGGTATTTCTACTCAATATGTATTGTGTTTCTACTCAATATGTATTGTGTTTCTACTCAGTATGAATATGTATTGTGTTTCTACTCAGTATGAATATGTATTGTGTTTCTACTCAATATGTATTGTGTTTCTACTCAATATGTATTGTGTTTCTACTCAATATGAATATGTATTGTATTTCTACTCAGTATGAATAT
Source organism: Oncorhynchus keta (assembly GCF_023373465.1). NCBI lineage: Eukaryota > Metazoa > Chordata > Actinopteri > Salmoniformes > Salmonidae > Oncorhynchus > Oncorhynchus keta. Next base: position 42,732 of record NW_026283289.1, on the reverse strand, counting down.
GTATTGTGTTTCTACTCAGTATGAATATGTATTGTGTTTCTACTCAGTATGAATATGTATTGTGTTTCTACTCAAAATGTATTGTGTTTCTACTCAATATGAATATGTATTGTGTTTCTACTCAGTATGTATTGTGTTTCTACTCAATATGAATATGTATTGTGTTTCTACTCAATATGAATATGTATTGTGTTTCTACTCAATATGAATATGTATTGTGTTTCTACTCAGTATGAATATGTATTGTGTTTCTACTCAATATGTATTGTGTTTCTACTCAATATGAATATGTATTGTGTTTCTACTCAATATGTATTGTGTTTCTACTCAGTATGTATTGTGTTTCTACTCAATATGTATTGTGTTTCTACTCAGTATGTATTGTGTTTCTATTCAGGATGAATATGTATTGTGTTTCTACTCAATATGTATTGTGTTTCTACTCAATATGTATTGTGTTTCTAGTCAATATGTATTGTGTTTCTACTCAGTATGAATATGTATTGTGTTTCTACTCAGTATGAATATGTATTGTGTTTCTACTCAATATGAATATGTATTGTATTTCTACTCAGTATGAATATGTATTGTGTTTCTACTCAGTATGAATATGTATTGTGTTTCTACTCAGTATGAATATGTATTGTGTTTCTACTCAGTATGAATATGTATTGTGTTTCTACTCAGTATGAATATGTATTGTGTTTCTACTCAGTATGAATATGTATTGTGTTTCTACTCAGTATGAATATGTATTGTGTTTCTACTCAATATGAATATGTATTGTATTTCTACTCAGTATGAATATGTATTGTATTTCTACTCAATATGAATATGTATTGTGTTTCTACTCGGTATGAATATGTATTGTGTTTCTACTCAATATGAATATGTATTGTATTTCTACTCAGTATGAATATGTATTGTGTTTCTACTCAATATGTATTGTGTTTCTACTCAGTATGAATATGTATTGTGTTTCTACTCAGTATGAATATGTATTGTGTTTCTACTCAATATGAATATGTATTGTATTTCTACTCAGTATGAATATGTATTGTGTTTCTACTCAATATGTATTGTGTTTCTACTCAGTATGAATATGTATTGTGTTTCTACTCAATATGTATTGTATTTCTACTCAGTATGAATATGTATTGTGTTTCTACTCAGTATGAATATGTATTGTGTTTCTACTCAGTATGAATATGTATTGTATTTCTACTCAGTATGAATATGTATTGTGTTTCTACCCAGTATGAATATGTATTGTGTTTCTACTCAGTATGAATATGTATTGTGTTTCTACCCAGTATGAATATGTATTGTGTTTCTACTCAGTATGAATGTGTATTGTGTTTCTACTCAGTATGAATATGTATTGTGTTTCTACTCAGTATGAATATGTATTGTGTTTCTACTCAGTATGAATGTGTATTGTGTTTCTACTCAGTATGAATATGTATTGTGTTTCTACCCAGTATGAATATGTATTGTGTTTCTACTCAGTATGAATGTGTATTGTGTTTCTACTCAGTATGAATATGTATTGTGTTTCTACTCAGTATGAATATGTATTGTGTTTCTACTCAGTATGAATATGTATTGTGTTTCTACTCAATATGAATATGTATTGTGTTTCTACTCAATATGTATTGTGTTTCTACTCAGTATGAATATGTATTGTGTTTCTACTCAATATGTATTGTGTTTCTTTCTACTCAGTATGAATATGTATTGTGTTTCTACTCAGTATGAATATGTATTGTGTTTCTACTCAATATGTATTGTGTTTCTACTCAGTATGAATATGTATTGTGTTTCTACTCAGTATGAATATGTATTGTGTTTCTACTCAAAATGTATTGTGTTTCTACTCAATATGAATATGTATTGTGTTTCTACTCAGTATGTATTGTGTTTCTACTCAATATGAATATGTATTGTGTTTCTACTCAATATGAATATGTATTGTGTTTCTACTCAATATGAATATGTATTGTGTTTCTACTCAGTATGAATATGTATTGTGTTTCTACTCAATATGTATTGTGTTTCTACTCAATATGAATATGTATTGTGTTTCTACTCAATATGTATTGTGTTTCTACTCAGTATGTATTGTGTTTCTACTCAATATGTATTGTGTTTCTACTCAGTATGTATTGTGTTTCTATTCAGGATGAATATGTATTGTGTTTCTACTCAATATGTATTGTGTTTCTACTCAATATGTATTGTGTTTCTAGTCAATATGTATTGTGTTTCTACTCAGTATGAATATGTATTGTGTTTCTACTCAGTATGAATATGTATTGTGTTTCTACTCAATATGAATATGTATTGTATTTCTACTCAGTATGAATATGTATTGTGTTTCTACTCAGTATGAATATGTATTGTGTTTCTACTCAGTATGAATATGTATTGTGTTTCTACTCAGTATGAATATGTATTGTGTTTCTACTCAGTATGAATATGTATTGTGTTTCTACTCAGTATGAATATGTATTGTGTTTCTACTCAGTATGAATATGTATTGTGTTTCTACTCAATATGAATATGTATTGTATTTCTACTCAGTATGAATATGTATTGTATTTCTACTCAATATGAATATGTATTGTGTTTCTACTCAGTATGAATATGTATTGTGTTTCTACTCAATATGAATATGTATTGTATTTCTACTCAGTATGAATATGTATTGTGTTTCTACTCAATATGTATTGTGTTTCTACTCAGTATGAATATGTATTGTGTTTCTACTCAATATGAATATGTATTGTATTTCTACTCAGTATGAATATGTATTGTGTTTCTACTCAATATGTATTGTGTTTCTACTCAGTATGAATATGTATTGTGTTTCTACTCAATATGTATTGTATTTCTACTCAGTATGAATATGTATTGTGTTTCTACTCAGTATGAATATGTATTGTGTTTCTACTCAGTATGAATATGTATTGTATTTCTACTCAGTATGAATATGTATTGTGTTTCTACCCAGTATGAATATGTATTGTGTTTCTACTCAGTATGAATATGTATTGTGTTTCTACCCAGTATGAATATGTATTGTGTTTCTACTCAGTATGAATGTGTATTGTGTTTCTACTCAGTATGAATATGTATTGTGTTTCTACTCAGTATGAATATGTATTGTGTTTCTACTCAGTATGAATGTGTATTGTGTTTCTACTCAGTATGAATATGTATTGTGTTTCTACCCAGTATGAATATGTATTGTGTTTCTACTCAGTATGAATGTGTATTGTGTTTCTACTCAGTATGAATATGTATTGTGTTTCTACTCAGTATGAATATGTATTGTGTTTCTACTCAGTATGAATATGTATTGTGTTTCTACTCAATATGAATATGTATTGTGTTTCTACTCAATATGTATTGTGTTTCTACTCAGTATGAATATGTATTGTGTTTCTACTCAATATGTATTGTGTTTCTTTCTACTCAGTATGAATATGTATTGTGTTTCTACTCAGTATGAATATGTATTGTGTTTCTACTCAATATGTATTGTGTTTCTACTCAGTATGAATATGTATTGTGTTTCTACTCAGTATGAATATGTATTGTGTTTCTACTCAGTATGAATATGTATTGTGTTTCTACTCAGTATGAATGTGTATTGTGTTTCTACTCAATATGAATATGTATTGTGTTTCTACTCAATATGTATTGTGTTTCTACTCAGTATGAATATGTATTGTGTTTCTACTCAGTATGAATATGTATTGTGTTTCTAGTCAATATGTATTGTGTTTCTACTCAATATGAATATGTATTGTGTTTCTACTCAGTATGAATATGTATTGTGTTTCTACTCAGTATGAATATGTATTGTGTTTCTACTCAGTATGAATATGTATTGTGTTTCTACTCAATATGTATTGTGTTTCTACTCAGTATGAATATGTATTGTGTTTCTAGTCAATATGTATTGTGTTTCTACTCAATATGAATATGTATTGTGTTTCTACTCAGTATGAATGTGTATTGTGTTTCTACTCAATATGAATATGTATTGTGTTTCTACTCAGTATGAATATGTATTGTGTTTCTACTCAGTATGAATATACTCAGTATGAATATGTATTGTAATATATAATAATAATATATGCCATTTAGCTGACGCTTTTATCCAAAGCGACTTACAGTCATGAGTGCATACATTCTACGTATGGGTGGTCCCGGAATCGAACCCACTACCCTGGCGTTACAAGCGCCATGCTCTACCAACTGAGCCACAGAAGTGTGTTTCTACTCAGTATGAATATGTATTGTGTTTCTACTCAGTATGAATATGTATTGTGTTTCTACTCAGTATGAATATGTATTGTGTTTCTACTCAATATGTATTGTGTTTCTACTCAGTATGAATATGTATTGTGTTTCTAGTCAATATGTATTGTGTTTCTACTCAATATGAATATGTATTGTGTTTCTACTCAGTATGAATGTGTATTGTGTTTCTACTCAATATGAATATGTATTGTGTTTCTACTCAGTATGAATATGTATTGTGTTTCTACTCAGTATGAATGTGTATTGTGTTTCTACTCAGTATGAATATGTATTGTGTTTCTACTCAATATGAATATGTATTGTGTTTCTACTCAATATGAATATGTATTGTGTTTCTACTCAGTATGAATATGTATTGTGTTTCTACTCAGTATGAATATGTATTGTGTTTCTACTCAATATGAATATGTATTGTGTTTCTACTCAATATGAATATGTATTGTGTTTCTACTCAGTATGAATATGTATTGTGTTTCTACTCAGTATGAATATGTATTGTGTTTCTACTCAGTATGAATATGTATTGTGTTTCTACTCAGTATGAATATGTATTGTGTTTCTACTCAGTATGAATATGTATTGTGTTTCTACTCAGTATGAATATGTATTGTGTTTCTACTCAATATGAATATGTATTGTGTTTCTACTCAGTATGAATATGTATTGTGTTTCTACTCAATATGAATATGTATTGTGTTTCTACTCAATATGAATATGTATTGTGTTTCTACTCAGTATGAATATGTATTGTGTTTCTACTCAATATGAATATGTATTGTGTTTCTACTCAGTATGAATATGTATTGTGTTTCTACTCAATATGTATTGTGTTTCTACTCAGTATGAATATGTATTGTGTTTCTAGTCAATATGTATTGTGTTTCTACTCAATATGAATATGTATTGTGTTTCTACTCAGTATGAATGTGTATTGTGTTTCTACTCAATATGAATATGTATTGTGTTTCTACTCAGTATGAATATGTATTGTGTTTCTACTCAGTATGAATGTGTATTGTGTTTCTACTCAGTATGAATATGTATTGTGTTTCTACTCAATATGAATATGTATTGTGTTTCTACTCAATATGAATATGTATTGTGTTTCTACTCAGTATGAATATGTATTGTGTTTCTACTCAGTATGAATATGTATTGTGTTTCTACTCAATATGAATATGTATTGTGTTTCTACTCAATATGAATATGTATTGTGTTTCTACTCAGTATGAATATGTATTGTGTTTCTACTCAGTATGAATATGTATTGTGTTTCTACTCAGTATGAATATGTATTGTGTTTCTACTCAGTATGAATATGTATTGTGTTTCTACTCAGTATGAATATGTATTGTGTTTCTACTCAGTATGAATATGTATTGTGTTTCTACTCAGTATGAATATGTATTGTGTTTCTACTCAATATGAATATGTATTGTGTTTCTACTCAGTATGAATATGTATTGTGTTTCTACTCAATATGAATATGTATTGTGTTTCTACTCAATATGAATATGTATTGTGTTTCTACTCAGTATGAATATGTATTGTGTTTCTACTCAGTATGAATATGTATTGTGTTTCTACTCAGTATGAATATGTATTGTGTTTCTACTCCGTATGAATATGTATTGTGTTTCTACTCAGTATGAATATGTATTGTGTTTCTACTCAGTATGAATATGTATTGTGTTTCTACTCAGTATGAATATGTATTGTGTTTCTACTCAATATGAATATGTATTGTGTTTCTACTCAGTATGAATATGTATTGTGTTTCTACTCAGTATGAATATGTATTGTGTTTCTACTCAGTATGTATTGTATTCTCTTCATCAGCACCTTTAACTGGTCAGTACCGTTCCTCTCCAACCTTGCCTTCCTTATCCTGGTGACAGTAACATTTCTGACATACTTCATCCCTGTACGATATATCCTTCTAGTATGGGGTAAGTGCATGTTTTCTTTAATTATTTAATTATAGCTGCATCAGATCCACCCAGATTACTGGTTTATACAGACTGTTTTATTTTATTATTTAATTATAGCTGCATCAGATCCACCCAGATTACTGGTTTATACAGACTGTTTTATTTTATTATTTAATTATAGCTGCATCAGATCCACCCAGATTACTGGTTTATACAGACTGTTTTATTTTGCTTCTCCTGTGGTCCTTCTGTAGCTCAGTTGGTAGAGCATGGCGCTTGTAACGCCAGGGTAGTGGGTTCAATTCCCGGGACCACCCATACGTAGAATGTATGCACACATGACTGTAAGTCGCTTTGGATAAAAGCGTCCGCTAAATGGCATATATTATTATTATATTATTCTCCTGAATGTCTGTTTTCAGGAATTAATAAATTCACCAAGAAATTACGGGCCCCGTACGCCATCGACAACAATGAGGTGTTTGATTTCCTGAGGAGAGTTCCTTCAGATGTTCACAAGGTAAGTGTCTATAGAAGGTTAAAGGGCAATTCCACCGCTTTTCAACAGATAACACAGTGATTTAGGAAGACTGTGAGATTAGCGGGGAGCTGGATAATACTCTTCCTGCCTGGAAAGTCATCACATGTAAATGTAGAAACTCTGCATGAAAAGTCCAAACCTAAAGGACCGTTTCTTCTTATGTGTGTAGCTACAGAACATAGAAATGTGTCTTCACATATGTAGACACTGGTGTGGTGCTGGACATCGTGAATGGGAGTTTAAAAAGTGATGGAATTATCCTTTTCAGGTTATTGCCTCTAAATCAGATTCAGGAAGCCAGTAATGCTCTAGATCAGATTCAGGAAGCCAGTAAACCTCTAGTATTTCAGGTTATAACCTCTAGATCAGATTTAGGAAGCCAGTAATTATCTAGTCTTTCAGGTTATAACCTCTAGATCAGATTCAGGAAGCCAGTAAACCTCTAAATCAGATTCAGGAAGCCAGTAAACCTCTAGATCAGATTCAGGATGCCAGTAAACCTCTAGATCAGATTCAGAATGCCAGTAAACCTCTAAATCAGATTCAGGATGCCAGTAAACCTCTAGATCAGATTCAGGAAGCCAGTAAACCTCTAGATCAGATGCAGGATGCCAGTAAACCTCTAGATCAGATTCAGGATGCCAGTAAACCTCTAGATCAGATGCAGGATGTCAGTAAACCTCTAGATCAGATGCAGGATGCCAGTAAACCTCTAGATCAGATGCAGGATGCCAGTAAACCTCTAGATCAGATTCAGGAAGCCAGTAAACCTATAGTCTTTCAGCACTGCTTTCTACTGAAATATCCCACAGGTTGTTGCCTGTGTAATTATAGCCCGGTCTAATGTCTGTTATGATGTTTCCTCCCTAACAGCCCTTCTGGATTATACAAGGTGTTAGGGTCAGGTGCCTTTCAGTTGCCGGGTGAAGGCACCACAGTGTTGATAACTTCTGTGACTAATGTCACCACAGAGTTGATCACTTCTGTTACTAATGTCACCACAGAGTTGATAACTTCTGTGACTAATGTCACCACAGAGTTGATAACTTCTGTGACTATTGTCACCACAGAGTTGATAACTTCTGTGACTATTGTCACCACAGAGTTGATAACTTCTGTGACTATTGTCACCACAGAGTTGATAACTTCTGTGACTATTGTCACCACAGAGTTGATAACTTCTGTGACTAATGTCACCACAGAGTTGATAACTTCTGTGACTAATGTCACCACAGAGTTGATAACTTCTGTGACTAATGTCACCACAGAGTTGATAACTTCTGTGACTAATGTCACCACAGAGTTGATAACTTCTGTTACTAATGTCACCACAGAGTTGATAACTTCTGTGACTATTGTCACCACAGAGTTGATAACTTCTGTGACTATTGTCACCACAGAGTTGATAACTTCTGTGACTATTGTCACCACAGAGTTTGAGAGTAGGGTTGCAAAATTCTGTTAACTTTCCCAAAAGTCCTAGTTTTTGGGGGAAATCTGTTGGAAGATTTGTGGATTCAGGAGGGAATAAGCAGGAAGTGTGGTAGTATGACCTCCTCAGACACTGTAGCTCTGCTGTTATGAATGATACCTGACCATATTCCTCTGTGTGTAGGTGCAGTACAGCGAGCTGAAGACTTTGAGCGCCCAGAGTCCTCTGAGGAGGAAGAGAACCATTGAGAGGAGGTGATGGAGGAGTGATCTATGGTCCCCAATGGAAGACATGGCCATGTGCACACTGTTGCCACCTCAGACTTGTGTCCTGTGTGAAACTGGCCGTATAGTGGAGGATATGCAGGGCATATCTGGATCACATTCCTCTATGTTCAGAACTGGTTAGAAAACTGCTCCTGGGTTACTGGTCCTCTGTAGCTCCGTTTGTAGAACATGGCACTTGCTGTGCCGGGATAGTGGGTACAATTCCTGAGATCACCCATATGTATACACGCATAACTACGTCTCTTTGGGATAAAGCATCTGCTACATGGCGTCTATACTGAACAAAAATGGCAACGCAACATGCAACAATTTCAAAGATTTTACTGACTTACAGTTCATAGAAGAAAATCAGTCATTTGAAAATGAATTCTTTCAGCCCTAATCAATGGACTTCACATGACTGGGATGCAGGGGGTGGATTATCTTGGCAATAGGAGAAAAGCTCACTAACAGAGGAAGGTAAAAGCTTTTGTACGTACAGAAACCATTCTGGGATTTTTATTTCAGCTCATGAAATATGGGACCAACACTTTACATGTTGCGTTTGTATGTGTTCAGTGTCTATTAGCAGTCAGACATGGATATTGTATCACCAGCAGGCTAAAGATCACCAGCATGTTGTCCACCTACTCTCCATCAACATGGCTTCCGCACTGACTTTCGTTCAACACTTTTTATAATATTGTTCACTCATTTTTGTCTTATTGAAAGATACTATTTAATCAAAAAACAGTTTTATCCTGATCTGTTCTTCTCCACTTTTCTGACTTTTTAAAATGTATTTCTGTTTTAAGTATCTACAATTGTAGTTGTTAAAGTTTCAGAATATTATATTTTTATATTTTTAAGAGAGATGTCTGAATGAATCAAAATCTGCTTTAACTCGTCAATAGAAATCGGTCATCTGATTCTACCGTTATTTTTTATTGTAAATCCAGATCAGGTTGAAATGTGTTTTTACAGATAATGAAATAATCTCATTTCAATATTTCTAGATGTTACTTTCTTTTTAGAATGCACAATATTGAGATGTTACTTGGTCCTCAGTGGACAACCCCCCCCATCATATTCAGTATCATGTAAACATTCAAGATCCTCAACATTTCTCATATCCTCATTCCCATCATATTCAGTATCATGTAAACATTCAAGATCCTCAGCATTTCTCATATCCTCATTCCCATCATATTCAGTATCATGTAAACATTCAAGACCCTCAACATTTCTCATATCCTCATTCCTATCATATTCAGTATCATGTAAACATTCAAGATCCTCAACATTTCTCATATCCTCATTCCCATCATATTCAGTATCATGTAAACATTCAAGATCCTCAACATTTCTCATATCCTCATTCCCATCATATTCAGTATCATGTAAACATTCAAGATCCTCAACATTTCTCATATCCTCATTCCCATCATATTCAGTATCATGTAAACATTCAAGATCCTCAACATTTCTCATATCCTCATTCCCATCATATTCAGTATCATGTAAACATTCAAGATCCTCAACATTTCTCATATCCTCATTCCCATCATATTCAGTATAGAGGGTGAAAAGCTTTAACACTATATGTATTATTTTATGTATTACATGTTATATATATATACAATGTCTACCTTTCACACTGAGCGTGTAATATTGTGTGTCTTGGCTGTTGGGTTGAGATGTTTCTACCCTCTACATTCCTGATGGTCCTGAACATGCTCCTGTTGCTGGTGAAAGCTGTGGGACCAATATGTCCATTTTTAAACACCTGATATCATGTATTGGTGTTGTTTCTGAAGAGTTTCTGTCACCATACAATAAACACAGCATGATTTACCTCAATGGATACTGTTACAGTTTGTCTGACTCTGCCTGCCTGCACAACCCAACCACCAAGCTACCAGGCTATCTTCTACCGAGCTACCACACAGCCCAGCTACCAGGCTATCTTCTACCGAGCTACCACACAGCCCAGCTACCAGGCTATCTTCTACCGAGCTACCACACAGCCCAACTACCAAGCTACCAGGCTATCTGCTACTTAGCTACCACACAACCCAACCACCAAGCTACCAAGCATTCACTCATGTCCTATCTAGCTACCACACAACCTAGCTACCAGCTACCTAGCTACCAGGCATTCAGTCATATTCTAGCATTTTTTAAAGATAAATATTACAGTACCCCACCACCTACTACACAACACTACCTCACTGCCCTACAACATAACAGTACCCACCACCCTACAATACAACAGTACCCCACCACCCTACAACACAACAGTACCCCACCACCCTACAACACAACAGTACCCACCACCCTACAACACAACAGTACCCCACCACCCTACAATACAACAGTACCCACCACCCTAAAACACAACAGTACCCCACCACCCTACAACACAACAGTACCCCACCACCCTACAACACAACAGTACCCCACCACCCTACAATACAACAGTACCCCACCACCCTACAATACAACAGTACCCCACCACCCTACAATACAACAGTACCCCACCACCCTACAATACAACAGTACCCACCACCCTACAACACAACAGTACCCCACCACCCTACAACACAACAGTACCCCACCACCCTACAATACAACAGTACCCCACCACCCTACAACACAACAGTACCCACCACCCTACAACACAACAGTACCCCACCACCCTAAAACACAACAGTACCCCACCACCCTACAACATAACAGTACCCACCACCCTACAACACAACAGTACCCCACCACCCTACAACACAACAGTACCCACCACCCTACAACACAACAGTACCCCACCACCCCTACAACACAACAGTACCTCACCACCCTAAAACACAACAGTACCCACCACCCTACAACACAACAGTACCCCACCACCCTACATCAAACAGTACCCACCACCCTACAACACAACAGTACCCCACCACCCTACAATACAACAGTACCCCACCACCCTACAACACAACAGTACCCCACCACCCTACAACACAACAGTACCCCACCACCCTACAACACAACAGTACCCCACCACCCTACAACACAACAGTACCCCACCACCCTACAACACAACAGTACCCCACCACCCTACAACACAACAGTACCCCACCACCCTACAACACAACAGTACCCCACCACCCTACAACACAACAGTACCCCACCACCCTACAACACAACAGTACCCCACCACCCTAAAACACAACAGTACCCCACCACCCTAAAACACAACAGTACCCACCACCCTACAACACAACAGTACCCCACCACCCTACAACACAACAGTACCCCACCACCCTACAACACAACAGTACTCCACCACCCTACAACACAACAGTACCCCACCACCCTACAACACAACAGTACCCCACCACCCTACAATACAACAGTACCCCCACCCACCACCCTACAATACAACAGTACCCCACCACCCTAAAACACAACAGTACCCACCACCCTACAACACAACAGTACCCCACCACCCTAAAACACAACAGTACCCCACCACCCTACAATACAACAGTACCCCACCACCCTAAAACACAACAGTACCCCACCACCCTACAACACAACAGTACCCCACCACCCTACAATACAACAGTACCCCACCACCCTACAACACAACAGTACCCCACCACCCTACAATACAACAGTACCCCACCACCCTACAACACAACAGTACCCCACCACCCTACAACACAACAGTACCCCACCACCCTACAACACAACAGTACCCCACCACCTAAAACACAACAGTACCCACCACCCTACAATACAACAGTACCCCACCACCCTACAACACAACAGTACCCCACCACCCTAAAACACAACAGTACCCCACCACCCTACAACACAACAGTACCCCACCACCCTACAACACAACAGTACCCCCACCACCCTACAACATAACAGTACCCTCACAGCAGAACCAGCCAATCTCACAGCAGGGCAACAAATATATATATATTTACATGTATTTATTTATTTAACCTATATTTAACTAGGATCGTGTCACCTTTACCTTACCTGTCACCCTAGACCCACTCCATTTTGCTTACTGCCCCAATAGATCCACAGACAATGCGATCGCCATCACACTGCCCTATCCCATCTGGACAAGAGGAATACCAATGTAAGAATTCTGTTCATTGACTACAGCTCAGCATTCAACACCATAGTACCCTCCAAGCTCATCATTAAGCTCCAGGCCCTGGGTCTGAGCCCCGCCCTGCACAAGCCCCCATCCTGTACGCCCTGTTCACCCATGACTGTGTGGCCAAGCTGGCTTCCAACTCAATCATCAAGTTTGCAGACAACACAACAGTAGTAGGCTTGATTACCAACAATGACGAGACAGCCTCACAGCTCTGGGTGTGTGGTGTCAGGAAAATATCTCTCACTCAACGTCAACAAAACAAAGGAGATGATCATGGACTTCAGGAAACAGCAGAGGGAGCACCCCCATATCGGCATCGACAGGACCGCAGTGGAGAAGGTGGAAAGTGAGGGCCCTCACCTCCTACAGCAGAAACAGCAGAGGGAGCACCCCCATATCGACATCGACGGGACCGCAGTGGAGAAGGTGGAAAGTGAGGGCCCTCACCTCCTACAGCAGAAACAGCAGAGGGAGCACCCCCATATCGACATCGACGGGACCGCAGTGGAGAAGGTGGAAAGTGAGGGCCCTCACCTCCTACAGCAGAAACAGCAGAGGGAGCACCCCCATATCGGCATCGACAGGACCGCAGTGGAGAAGGTGGAAAGTGAGGGCCCTCACCTCCTACAGCAGAAACAGCAGAGGGAGCACCCCCATATCTACATCGACGGGACCGCAGTGGAGGTGGAAAGCTTAACGTTCCTCGGTGTACACATCGCTGACAAACTGAAATGGTCCACCCACACAGACAGTGTGGTGAAGAAGGCGCAACAGCCCGTAACGGCAGGGCTCTCCAGAGGGTGGTGCAGTCTGCTCAACGCATCACCAAGGGCAAACTACCTGCCCTCCAGGACACATACAGCACCCGATGTTACAGGAAGGCCATAAAGATCATCAAGGACAACAACCACCCGAGCCACTGACTGTTCACCCCGCTATCATCCAGAAGGCGAGGTCAGTACAGGTGCATGAAAGCTGGAACCGAGAGACTTAAAAACAGCTTCTATCTCAAGGCCATCATACTGTTAAATAGCCATCACTAGCACATGAGAGGCTGCTGCCTATATACATAGACTTGAAAACACTGGCCACTTTAATAAATGGAACACGAGTCACTTTAATAATATTTACATATCTTGCATTACTCATCTCATATGTATATACTGTATTCTATACTATTCTACTGTATCTTAGTCTATGACATGTGCAGTCTCAATTTGGTTTTTGTCCTATTTAGTGAATTATTGGTTGGTGAGTGGACCCCAGACCTCACAACCATAAAGGGCAATGGGTTCTATAACTGATTCAAGTATTGTTAGCCGGATCCTAATTGTTAGGTCAAATTTTATGTTCCTTTTGTTGGCATAGAAGGCCCTTCTTGCCTCTCAGTTGGTTCACATCTTTGTGGAATCTCTCTCTCTCTCAGGGCTTGGCATTGTGCCATCTTCTTCATCTGGAGATATTCAAGCTACATGTCTGAAAGGAGAAGAAGAGCGAGCCCCTCCTATTGTGTGGGTCCTAGAGGGGCCTTGAACCCTGCCATTCTTCTCTTTCTCTCTGTCAGCTGACTGTGAGGACAGGGGACCCCGAATAAGAATAACGGTCCTCCCCATTCAAATGACCAGGGTTATAGGCTCTAAGCCCATTCTAGAGTGACTATTTGTATGCCCAGCGCTTCCCCGCTCCTTATCCTCTTCAACGTCTTTCACACCAATGAAAAGCTCCCTCTGCTTCTGGTCTTTTCTCTGATGGGCTCTTTCTTCTGTCATCCCTACGATCCCCTCCTCAGGAGTGACAGACGCTAACCTTCCTCCATCTGCCCAAAATAATGACCACCACAGGCTTTATGGAGACACTGTGGAAGGAGACCTGGAGAGAAGTGGAGACAGAGAGCAGGGGAGAGGGAGAGGAAGCTTTGCTTTATGGAGACGTGGTGGGGACGAGGGGTCAGGGGAGGGAGGGAGGGAGGGAGAGAGAGAGGGAGGGAGGGAGAGAGGGGGAGGGAGGGAGGGTGGAGGGAGGGAGGGAGAGAGAGAGGGGGAGGGAGAGAGGGGGAGGGAGAGAGAGGAGAGGGTGGAGGGAGGGAGAGAGGGGGAGGAGAGAGAGAGGGAGGGAGAGAGAGAGAGAGGGGAGGGGGGGTGAGGGAGTGGAGGGAGGGAGGGAGAGAGAGAGGGAGGGAGGGAGAGAGAGAGGGTGGAGGGGAGAGAGAGGGAGGGAGGGGGGGGGAGGGTGGAGGGAGGAGAGAGGGGGAGGGGACGAGAGAGAAGGGGAGAGAGAGAGGGGAGGGAGGGAGGGAGGGAGGGGGGAGGGGAGAGAGGGGGTGGAGGGAGGGAGAGAGAGAGGGTGGAGGGAGGGGAGGGAGAGAGGGTGGAGGGGAGAGACCCCCAGAGGAGATGTGGGTCTGTCTGTTTTCCCAGGGAGAGAGACATCTCTCTCCTCTAGGTCTGGAGGAGATAGGGGGAGGGAGGGTGGAGGGAGGGAGACAGGGGACGAGAGAGAGAGGGGGGAGAGGCCTTGCCTCAGGGAGGGAGAGCCCCCAGGAGGGGAGAGAGCCTGCAGGGAGGGTAGGGAGGGAGGAGGGAGGGAAACTTAAGGCTCTTGAGTTAGGCTTTTCAACCTCTGGAGGGAGGGAGAGAGGGGGGAGGGGACGAGAGAGAGGGGAGAGAAGATAGGGAGAGATGAGAGAGGAGAGAGAATGTCAGAGAGGAGAGAGAGAGGCAGAGAGAGGGAGGGAGAGAGAGACCCCCAGATCAGATGTGCTGTCTGTCTGTTTTCCCAGTCTATAGACATCTCTCTCCTCTGTCTGTCTATACACTCACCTCCATTGTCCTTACAGCTCACCAATTTTCATGGCCTTGCCTCAATGAAGCCCCCAGTAAGAGCTTTACAGCCTGCAACCGTAAGGCAGATCCATTCTAAACTTAAGGCTCTTGAGTTGTGACTTTTCAACCTCTGCCCATATCGTGGAATCAAAACTCAAAATATTTATTTAATGGAAGCTTCTCTAATGTCAAAGATGTAAAGTGTGGTGTACCACAGGGCAGCGTTCTAGGCCCTCTACTCTTTTCACCAATTAAAAAAATAAATAAAATTACCTTTTTACCAGGCAAGTCATTTAAGAACAAATTCTTATTTTCAATGGGCCTGAACAGTAATTTAACTGCCTGTTCAGGGGTAGAGTAAGACAGATTTGTACCTTGTCAGCTCTTTTGAGGGGATTTGGTGTTAACTTGCAACCTTTCGGTGCTCTGTTTTTGACCAGTTGTGGGGTCTACATTCGGAAGGAAAGACCTGTTCTGCTCAACCCCAGAACAGGTTGTGAAGTCTTGCTCTTCATTGTAATCTGACTTGTGACCAGATATCTGCTTCACTGATTTCTGCTCTCGCAAAAGCCTGGGTTTTCTGCATGTTAACACTAGAGCGTATTACCTAAAATTGATCCATTTAAAGTGTGGGTTCACAGCTCCAATCCAGATGTGTTGGTCACTACTGAGACGTGGTTAAGGAAGAGTGTTTTGAATACTGATGTTAACCTTTCTGGTTACAACCTGTTTCGGCAAGACCTTCCAAAGGTGGGGAGTGGCAAATCTTTACCAAGGAACACCTTCAGTGCTCGGTTGTCTACACCAAGTCTGTCCCCAAACAATTTGATTTGCTGGTTTTAAGCATTAAACTTACATTTTGTTGACTGTTGCTGGGTGCTATCGTCCACCATCAGCACCGGCCTGTACCCTAAATGCACTAAGTCTGATTTTGGCCTGCTAGGTGACCTAAACTCGGACATGCTTAAACCACCTAACCAAGTCCTAAAGCAATGGGACTCCCTAAATCTTTCTCAGATTATTACCAATCCCACAAGGTATGACTCCAAACACCCAGAAGAGGCTACTCTCCTTGACGTTATCCTCACAAATAATCCTGATAGGTGTCAGTCTGGTGTTTTCTGTAATGACCTTAGTGATCATTGTTTTACAGCCTGTGTTAGTAATGGCTGCTCAGTGAAATGACCTGTCCTGATGTGTCATGGGCACTTGCCTCTGTAAAATGGTATAGAATCAGCGTGATCCCTCTGTTGAAGACGCTTGGACCTTCTTTTGTAATATTTTCAGTTGTATTATTAACAATGTTTTATTGCACCTTTATTTAACTAGTCAGTTAAGCACAAATTCTTATTTACAATGACGGCCTACCGGAAACCAAATCCAGTCGGCGCTGGGCAGTTGTGTGTCGCTTTATGGGACTCCCAATGACGGCCGGATGTGGGGAAACCAAATCCAGTCGGCGCTGGGCAGTTGTGTGTTAAAAATAGGGACTCCCAGGCGGCCTACCGGGGAAACTCAAATCAGTCGCTGGGCAGTTGTGTGTAGATGGGACTCCCAATCAGGCCTACCGGGGAAACCAAATCCAGTGAAGCTGGGCAGTTGTGTGTCGCTTTATGGGACTCCCAATGACGGCCTACCGGAAACCAAATACAGTCGAAGCTGGGCAGTTGTGTGTCGCTTTATGGGACTCCCAATGATACCTCTTATACTCAAATCCAGTTATGGGCAGTTGTGTGTCGCTTTATGGGACTCCCAATCATTTCTATGGGGAATGATACAGTCGAAGCTGGGCAGTTGTGTGTCCTTTATGGGACTCCCAATGACGGCCTACCGGGAAACCAAATCCAGTCGAAGCTGGGCAGTTGTGTGTCGCTTTATGGGACTCCCAATGACGGCCTACCGGGAAACCAAATCCAGTCGATGCTGGGCAGTTGTATACTCATCCATTTATGGGACTCCCATACAGTCTTATACCAAATCCAGTCGGCGCTGGACAGTTGTGTACAGTCTTATACTCCCAATGACATGCCTAGATGATACCAAATCCAGTCTTATGGGCAGTTGTGTGTCGCTTTATGGGACTCCCAATGACGGCCTACCGGGGAAACATCATTTACATTTACATTTAAGTCATTTATATGCAGCTCTTATCTTATACTTACAAATTGGTTGCATACACCTTATGACAACCAGTGGAACAGCCACTTGCATCTAAATCTTGTTGGGGGATATGAGAAGGATTACTTACCCTTATACTCCTAGGTATTCCTTGAAGAGGTGGGGTTTCAGGTGTCTCCGGAAGGTGGTGATTGACTCCGCTGTCCTGGCGTCGTGAGGGAGTTTGTTCCACCATTGGGGGCCAGAGCATGACTGGGCTGAGCAGGAACTGTACTTCCTCAGTGGTAGGGAGGCGAGCAGGCCAGAGGTGGATGACGCAGTGCCCTTGTTTGGGTGTAGGGCCTGATCAGAGCCTGGAGGTACTGAGGTGCCGTTCCCCTCACAGCTCCGTATAGCACCATGGTCTTGTAGCGGATGCGAGTCTTAACTGGAAGCCAGTGGAGAGCGGAGGAGCGGGGTGACGTGAGAGAACTTGGGAAGGTTGAACACCAGACGGGCTGCGGCGTTCTGGATGAGTTGTAGGGGTTTAATGGCACAGGCAGGGAGCCCAGCCAACAGCGATTGCAGTAATCCAGACGGGAGATGACAAGTGCCTGGATTAGGACCTGCGCCGCTTCCTGTGTGAGGCATCCTCTGCGGATGTTGTAGAGCATGAACCTACAGGAACGGGACACCGCCTTGATGTTAGTTGAGAACGTCAGGGTGTTGTCAGGATCACGCCAAGGTTCTTAGCGCTCTGGGAGGAGGACACAATGGAGTTGTCATGATGGCGAGATCATGGACGGGCAGTCCTTCCCCGGGAGGAAGAGGAGCTCCGTCTTGCTGAGGTTCAGCAGATGGTGATCCGTCATCCACACTGATATGTCTGCCAGACATGCAGAGATCTTACCTGGTCATCAGAAGGGGAAAGGAGAAGATTAGTCTTATCTGCATAGCAATGATAGGAGAGACCATGTGAGGTTATGACAGAGCCAAGTGACTTGGTGTATTTAGAATAAGAGAGGGCCTAGAACAGAGCCCTATACACCAGTGGTGAGAGCGCGTGGTGAGGAGACAGATTCTCGCCACGCCACCTGGTAGGAGCGACCTGTCAGGTAGGATGCAATCAAGCGTGGGCCGCGCCGGAGATGCCCAACTCGGAGAGTGTGGAGAGGAGGATCTGATGGTTCACAGTATCGAAGGCAGCCGATAGGTCTAGAAGGATGAGAGCAGAGGAGAGAGAGATAGCTTTAGCAGTGCGGAGCGCCTCCGTGATACAGAGAAGAGCAGTCTCAGTTGAATGACTAGTCTTGAAACCTGATACATTTGGATACTCATCATTCTGAGAGAGATAGATAGAGCTGGCCAATACGGCACGCTCAAGAGTTTTGGAGAGAAAAGATGAAGGGATACTGGTCTGTAGTTGTTGACATCCAGGGATCGAGTGTAGGTTTTTTCAGAAGGGGTGCCACTCTTCTCTCTTGAAGACGGGAGGGACGTACCAGCGGTCCATGAGTTGATGAGCGAGGTGAGGTAAGGAGAAGGTCTCATCCAAATGGTCTGGAGAAGAGAGGAGGGGATAGGGTCAAGCGGGCAGGTTGTTGGGCAGATGATACAGTCACAAGACGCGAGATTTCATCTGGAGAGAGGGGGAGAAAGAGGTCAGAGCATAGGGTAGGGCAGTGTGAGCAGAACCAGCGGTGTCTTTGACTTAGCAATTTAGGATCGGATGTCATCGGATGTCATCGAGTCTTTTCAAACCAAATCCAGTCGGCGCTGGGCAGTTGTGTGTCAGTCTTATGGGACTCCCAATGGCGGCCTACCGATGAAACCAAATCCAGTCGGCGCTGGGCAGTTGTGTGTCACTTTATGGGGCTCCCAATACGGCCTTAAACCAATCCAGTTATATGCAGATGATACAGTCTTATGGGACTCCCATCCATTTATAAACCAAATGCAGTCGATGGGCAGTTGTGTGTCTTATGGGACTCCCAATGACGGCCTACTCAAACCAAATCCAGTCGGCGCTGGGCAGTTGTGTGTCGCTTATACTCCCAATGACGGCCTCCAAACCAAATCCAGTCGGCGCTGGGCAGTTGTGTGTCGCTTTATGGGACTCCCAATGACGGCCTACCGGGGAAACCAAATCCAGTCGGCGCTGGGCAGTTGTGTGTCAGTTTATGGGACTCCCAATTACGGCCTACCGGGGAAACCAAATCAGTCGGCGCTGGGCAGTTGTATGTCATCTTTATGGGACTCCCAATGATACAGTCCAAATCCAGTCGGCGCTGGGCAGTTGTGTACATTTATGGGACTCCCAATGACGGCCTACCGGGAAACCAAATCCAGTCGGCGCTGGGCAGTTGTGTGTCGCTTTATGGGACTCCCAATGACGGCCTACCGGGAAACCAAATAGTATGGGCAGTTGTGTGTCTTTATGGGACTCCCAATGACGGCCTTAAACCAAATCCAGTTAAGCTGGGCAGTTGTGTACAGCTTTATGGGACTCCCAATGACGGCCTTTAAACCAAATCCAGTCGGCGCTGGGCAGTTGTGTGTCAAACGCTTTATGGGACTCCCAATCACGGCCTACCGGGAAACCAAATCCAGTCGGCGCTGGGCAGTTGTGTGTCGCTTTATGGGACTCCCAATCGGCCTACCGGGAAACCAAATCCAGTGCAGAGCTGGGCAGTTGTGTGTCGCTTTATGGGACTCCCAATGACGGCCTACCGGGAAACCAAATCCAGTCGAAGCTGGGCAGTTGTGTGTCGTCTTATGGGACTCCCAATGACGGCCTACCGGGAAACCAAATCCAGTCGGCGCTGGGCAGTTGTGTGTCGTCTTATGGGACTCCCAATGACGGTCTTACCGGGAAACCAAATATATCGGCGCTGGGCAGTTGTGTGTCGCTTTATGGGACTCCCAATCACGGCCTACCGGAAACCAAATCCAGTCGGCGCTGGGCAGTTGTGTGTCGCTTTATGGGACTCCCAGATGATACAGTCTTAAATCCAGTCGAAGCTGGGCAGTTGTGTGTCGCTTTATGGGACTCCCAATGACGGCCTACCGGGGAAACCAAATCCAGTCGAAGCTGGGCAGTTGTGTGTCGCTTTATGGGACTCCCAATCCATTTGGCGGCCTACCGGGAAACCAAATCCAGTCGGCGCTGGGCAGTTGTGTGTCGCTTTATGGGACTCCCATTTATATGCCGGGGAAACCAAATCCAGTACGCTGGGCAGTTGTGTGTCGCTTTATGGGACTCCCAATGACGGCTTACCGGGAAACCAAATCCAGTCGGCGCTGGGCAGTTGTGTGTCGCTTTATGGGACTCCCATACCTACCGGGGAAACCAAATAGTGGCGCTGGGCAGTTGTGTACGCTTATGGGACTCCCAATGACGGCCTACCGGAAACCAAATCCAGTCGGCGCTATACAGTTGTGTGTCATTTATGGGACTCCCAATGACGGCCTACCGGGGAAACCAAATCCAGTCGGCGCTGGGCAGTTGTGTGTCGCTTTATGGGACTCCCAATGACGGCCTACCGGGGAAACCAAATCCAGTCGGCGCTGGGCAGTTGTATATGTCGCTTTATGGGACTCCCAATGACGGCCTTAAACTCAAATCCAGTCGGCGCTGGGCAGTTGTGTGTCGCTTTATGGGACTCCCAATGACGGCCTACCGGGAAACCAAATCTTATCGGCGCTGGGCAGTTGTGTGTCATTTATGGGACTCCCAATGACGTCCTACCGGGGAAACCAAATCCAGTTTATAGTTGTGTGTCGCTTATGGGACTCATCCATTGACGGCCTACCGGGGGAAACCAAATCAGTCGGCGCTGGGCAGTTGTGTGTCGCTTTATGGGACTCCCAATGACGATACCGGTCTTAAACTCAGTCCATTTATATGGGCAGTTGTGTGTCGCTTTATGGGACTCCCAATGACGGCCTACCGGGGAAACCAAATCCAGTCGGCGCTGGGCAGTTGTGTGTCGCTTTATGGGACTCCCAATGACGGCCTACCGGGAAACCAAATCCAGTCGGCGCTGGGCAGTTGTGTACGCTTTATGGGACTCCCAATGACGGCCTACCGGAAACCAAATCCAGTCGGCGCTGGGCAGTTGTGTGTCGCTTTATGGGACTCCCAATGACGGCCTACCGGGAAACCAAATCCAGTCGGCGCTGGGCAGTTGTGTGTCGCTTTATGGGACTCCCAATGACGGCCTACCGGGAAACCAAATCCAGTCGGCGCTGGGCAGTTGTGTGTCGCTTTATGGGACTCCCAATGACGGCCTACCGGGGAAACCAAATCCAGTCGGCGCTGGGCAGTTGTGTGTCGCTTTATGGGACTCCCAATGACGGCCTACCGGGAAACCAAATCCAGTCGGCGCTGGGCAGTTGTGTGTCGCTTTATGGGACTCCCAATGACGGCCTACCGGGGAAACCAAATCAGTCGGCGCTGGGCAGTTGTGTGTCGCTTTATGGGACTCCCAATCACGGCCTACCGGGAAACCAAATCCAGTCGAAGCTGGGCAGTTGTGTGTCGCTTAATGGGACTCCCAATCACGGCCGGATGTGATACATACAGTCTTATACTCATCCATTTATATGTAGATGATACAGTCTTATACTCATCCATTTATATGCAGATGATACAGTCTTATACTCATCCATTTATATGTAGATGATACAGTCTTATACTCATCCATTTATATGTAGATGATACAGTCTTATACTCATCCATTTATATGCAGATAATACAGTCTTATACTCATCCATTTATATGTAGATGATACAGTCTTATACTCATCCATTTATATGTAGATGATACAGTCTTATACTCATCCATTTATATGCAGATGATACAGTCTTATATTCATACAGTCTTATACTCATCCATGTATATGCAGATGATACAGTCTTATATTCATACAGTCTTATACTCATCCATTTATATGCAGATGATACAGTCTTATACTCATCCATTTATATGTAGATGATACAGTCTTATACTCATCCATTTATATGTAGATGATACAGTCTTATACTCATCCATTTATATGCAGATGATACAGTCTTATACTCATCCATTTATATGTAGATGATACAGTCTTATACTCATCCATTTATATGCAGATGATACAGTCTTATACTCATCCATTTATATGTAGATGATACAGTCTTATACTCATCCATTTATATGTAGATGATACAGTCTTATACTCATCCATTTATATGCAGATGATACAGTCTTATACTCATCCATTTATATGTAGATGATACAGTCTTATACTCATCCATTTATATGCAGATGATACAGTCTTATACTCATCCATTTATATGTAGATGATACAGTCTTATACTCATCCATTTATATGCAGATGATACAGTCTTATATTCATACAGTCTTATACTCATCCATTTATATGTAGATGATACAGTCTTATACTCATCCATTTATATGTAGATGATACAGTCTTATACTCATACAGTCTTATACTCATCCATTTATATGCAGATGATACAGTCTTATACTCATACAGTCTTATACTCATCCATTTATATGTAGATGATACAGTCTTATACTCATCCATTTATATGTAGATGATACAGTCTTATACTCATCCATTTATATGTAGATGATACAGTCTTATACTCATACAGTCTTATACTCATCCATTTATATGCAGATGATACAGTCTTATACTCATCCATTTATATGTAGATGATACAGTCTTATACTCATCCATTTATATGCAGATGATACAGTCTTATACTCATACAGTCTTATACTCATCCATTTATATGCATATGATACAGTCTTATACTCATCCATTTATATGTAGATGATACAGTCTTATAGTCATCCATTTATATGCAGATGATACAGTCTTATACTCATCCATTTATATGCAGATGATACAGTCTTATATTCATACAGTCTTATACTCATCCATTTATATGTAGATGATACAGTCTTATACTCATACAGTCTTATACTCATCAATTTATATGTAGATGATACAGTCTTATACTCATCCATTTATATATATATATATATATATATAAATTTATATGCAGATGATACACTCTTATACTCATACAGTCTTATACTCATCCATTTATATGCAGATTAAACAGTCTTATACTCATACAGTCTTATACTCATCCATTTATATGTAGATGATATGTAGATGATACAGTCTTATACTCATCCATTTATATGCAGATGATACAGTCTTATACTCATCCATTTATATGTAGATGATACAGTCTTATACTCATCCATTTATATGTAGATGATACAGTCTTATACTCATCCATTTATATGCAGATGATACAGTCTTATACTCATCCATTTATATGCAGATGATACAGTCTTATACTCATCCATTTATATGCAGATGATACAGTCTTATACTCATACAGTCTTATACTCATCCATTTATATGTAGATGATACAGTCTTATACTCATCCATTTATATGCAGATGATACAGTCTTATACTCATCCATTTATATGCAGATGATACAGTCTTATACTCATCCATTTATATGCAGATGATACAGTCTTATACTCATCCATTTATATGCAGATGATACAGTCTTATACTCATCCATTTATATGCAGATGATACAGTCTTATACTCATCCATTTATATGCAGATGATACAGTCTTATACTCATCCATTTATATGTAGATGATACAGTCTTATACTCATCCATTTATATGCAGATGATACAGTCTTATACTCATCCATTTATATGCAGATGATACAGTCTTATACTCATCCATTTATATGTAGATGATACAGTCTTATACTCATCCATTTATATGTAGATGATACAGTCTTATACTCATCCATTTATATGCAGATGAGATATTCATACAGTCTTATATTCATCCATTTATATGCAGATGATACAGTCTTATACTCATCCATTTATATGCAGATGATACAGTCTTATACTCATCCATTTATATGTAGATGATACAGTCTTATACTCATCCATTTATATGTAGATGATACAGTCTTATACTCATCCATTTATATGCAGATGATACAGTCTTATACTCATCCATTTATATGTAGATGATACAGTCTTATACTCATCCATTTATATGTAGATGATACAGTCTTATACTCATCCATTTATATGTAGATGATACAGTCTTATACTCATCCATTTATATGCAGATGATACAGTCTTATATTCATCAGTCTTATACTCATCCATTTATATGTAGATGATACAGTCTTATACTCATCCATTTATATGCAGATGATACAGTCTTATACTCATACAGTCTTATACTCGTCCATTTATATGCAGATGATACAGTCTTATACTCATACAGTCTTATACTCATCCATTTATATGCAGATGATACAGTCTTATACTCATCCATTTATATGTAGATGATACAGTCTTATACTCATCCATTTATATGCAGATGATACAGTCTTATACTCATACAGTCTTATACTCATCCATTTATATGTAGATGATACAGTCTTATACTCATCCATTTATATGTAGATGATACAGTCTTATACTCATCCATTTATATGCAGATGATACAGTCTTATACTCATACAGTCTTATACTCATCCATTTATATGCATATGATACAGTCTTATACTCATCCATTTATATGTAGATGATACAGTCTTATACTCATCCATTTATATGCAGATGATACAGTCTTATACTCATCCATTTATATGCAGATGATACAGTCTTATATTCATATAGTCTTATACCATTTTATATGTAGATGATACAGTCTTATACTCATACAGTCTTATACTTATATTTATATGTAGATGATACAGTCTTATACTCATCCATTTATATGCAGATGATACAGTCTTATACTCATCCAGTCTTATACTCATCCATTTATATGCAGATGATACAGTCTTATACTCATACAGTCTTATACTCATCCATTTATATGTAGATGATACAGTCTTATACTCATCCATTTATATGTAGATGATACAGTCTTATACTCATCCATTTATATGTAGATGATACAGTCTTATACTCATCCATTTATATGCAGATGATACAGTCTTATACTCATCCATTTATATGCAGATGATACAGTCTTATACTCATCCATTTATATGCAGATGATACAGTCTTATACTCATCCATTTATATGCAGATGATACAGTCTTATACTCATCAGTCTTATACTTCCATTTATATGTAGATGATACAGTCTTATACTCATCCATTTATATGCAGATGATACAGTCTTATACTCATCCATTTATATGTAGATGATACAGTCTTATACTCATCCATTTATATGCAGATGATACAGTCTTATATTCATACAGTCTTATACTCATCCATTTATATGTAGATGATACAGTCTTATACTCATCCATTTATATGCAGATGATACAGTCTTATACTCATACAGTCTTATACTCGTCCATTTATATGCAGATGATACAGTCTTATACTCATACAGTCTTATACTCATCCATTTATATGCAGATGATACAGTCTTATACTCATCCATTTATATGTAGATGATACAGTCTTATACTCATCCATTTATATGCAGATGATACAGTCTTATACTCATACAGTCTTATACTCATCCATTTATATGTAGATGATACAGTCTTATACTCATCCATTTATATGTAGATGATACAGTCTTATACTCATCCATTTATATGCAGATGATACAGTCTTATACTCATACAGTCTTATACTCATCCATTTATATGCAGATGATACAGTCTTATACTCATCCATTTATATGTAGATGATACAGTCTTATACTCATCCATTTATATGCAGATGATACAGTCTTATACTCATCCATTTATGCAGATGATACAGTCTTATATTCATATAGTCTTATACTCATCCATTTATATGTAGATGATACAGTCTTATACTCATCAGTCTTATACTCATCAATTTATATGTAGATGATACAGTCTTATACTCATCCATTTATATGCAGATGATACAGTATTATACTCATACAGTCTTATACTCATCCATTTATATGCAGATGATACAGTCTTATACTCATACAGTCTTATACTCATCCATTTATATGTAGATGATACAGTCTTATACTCATCCATTTATATGTAGATGATACAGTCTTATACTCATCCATTTATATGTAGATGATACAGTCTTATACTCATCCATTTATATGCAGATGATACAGTCTTATACTCATCCATTTATATGCAGATGATACAGTCTTATACTCATCCATTTATATGCAGATGATACAGTCTTATACTCATCCATTTATATGCAGATGATACAGTCTTATACTCATACAGTCTTATACTCATCCATTTATATGTAGATGATACAGTCTTATACTCATCCATTTATATGCAGATGATACAGTCTTATACTCATCCATTTATATGCAGATGATACAGTCTTATACTCATCCATTTATATGTAGATGATACAGTCTTATACTCATCCATTTATATGTAGATGATACAGTCTTATACTCATCCATTTATATGCAGATGATACAGTCTTATACTCATCCATTTATATGCAGATGATACAGTCTTATACTCATCCATTTATATGTAGATGATACAGTCTTATACTCATCCATTTATATGTAGATGATACAGTCTTATACTCATCCATTTATATGAAGATGATACAGTCTTATACTCATCCATTTATATGTAGATGATACAGTCTTATACTCATCCATTTATATGTAGATGATACAGTCTTATACTCATCCATTTATATGCAGATGATACAGTCTTATACTCATCCATTTATATGCAGATGATACAGTCTTATACTCATCCATTTATATGCAGATGATACAGTCTTATACTCATCCATTTATATGTAGATGATACAGTCTTATACTCATCCATTTATATGCAGATGATACAGTCTTATACTCATCCATTTATATGCAGATGATACAGTCTTATACTCATCCATTTATATGTAGATGATACAGTCTTATACTCATCCATTTATATGCAGATGATACAGTCTTATACTCATCCATTTATATGTAGATGATACAGTCTTATACTCATCCATTTATATGTAGATGATACAGTCTTATACTCATCCATTTATATGTAGATGATACAGTCTTATACTCATACAGTCTTATACTCATCCATTTATATGCAGATGATACAGTCTTATACTCATACAGTCTTATACTCATCCATTTATATGTAGATGATACAGTCTTATACTCATCCATTTATATGTAGATGATACAGTCTTATACTCATCCATTTATATGTAGATGATACAGTCTTATACTCATCCATTTATATGTAGATGATACAGTCTTATACTCATCAGTCTTATACTTTTATATGCAGATGATACAGTCTTATACTCATCCATTTATATGTAGATGATACAGTCTTATACTCATCCATTTATATGCAGATGATACAGTCTTATACTCATCCATTTATATGCAGATGATACAGTCTTATACTCATCCATTTATATGTAGATGATACAGTCTTATACTCATCCATTTATATGTAGATGATACAGTCTTATACTCATCCATTTATATGTAGATGATACAGTCTTATACTCATCCATTTATATGTAGATGATACAGTCTTATACTCATCCATTTATATGTAGATGATACAGTCTTATACTCATCCATTTATATGTAGATGATACAGTCTTATACTCATCCATTTATATGTAGATGATACAGTCTTATACTCATCCATTTATATGTAGATGATACAGTCTTATACTCATCCATTTATATGCAGATGATACAGTCTTATACTCATCCATTTATATGTAGATGATACAGTCTTATACTCATCCATTTATATGCAGATGATACAGTCTTATACTCATCCATTTATATGCAGATGATACAGTCTTATACTCATCCATTTATATGTAGATGATACAGTCTTATACTCATCCATTTATATGTAGATGATACAGTCTTATACTCATCCATTTATATGTAGATGATACAGTCTTATACTCATCCATTTATATGCAGATGATACAGTCTTATACTCATCCATTTATATGCAGATGATACAGTCTTATACTCATACATCTTATACATTTTATATGCAGATGATACAGTCTTATACTCATACAGTCTTATACTCATCCATTTATATGTAGATGATACAGTCTTATACTCATCCATTTATATGTAGATGATACAGTCTTATACTCATCCATTTATATGTAGATGATACAGTCTTATACTCATCCATTTATATGTAGATGATACAGTCTTATACTCATCCATTTATATGAGATGATACAGTCTTATACTCATCCATTTATATGCAGATGATACAGTCTTATACTCATCCATTTATATGTAGATGATACAGTCTTATACTCATCCATTTATATGCAGATGATACAGTCTTATACTCATACAGTCTTATACTCATCCATTTATATGTAGATGATACAGTCTTATACTCATCCATTTATATGTAGATGATACAGTCTTATACTCATCCATTTATATGTAGATGATACAGTCTTATACTCATCCATTTATATGTAGATGATACAGTCTTATACTCATCCATTTATATGCAGATGATACAGTCTTATACTCATCCATTTATATGTAGATGATACAGTCTTATACTCATCCATTTATATGTAGATGATACAGTCTTATACTCATCCATTTATATGCAGATGATACAGTCTTATACTCATCCATTTATATGTAGATGATACAGTCTTATACTCATCCATTTATATGCAGATGATACAGTCTTATACTCATCCATTTATATGCAGATGATACAGTCTTATACTCATCCATTTATATGTAGATGATACAGTCTTATACTCATCCATTTATATGTAGATGATACAGTCTTATACCATTTATATGTAGATGATACAGTCTTATCCATTTATATGTAGATGATACAGTCTTATACTCATCCATTTATATGCAGATGATACAGTCTTATACTCATCCATTTATATGTAGATGATACAGTCTTATACTCATCCATTTATATGCAGATGATACAGTCTTATACATTTATATGTAGATGATACAGTCTTATACTCATCCATTTATATGTAGATGATACAGTCTTATACTCATCCATTTATATGCAGATGATACAGTCTTATACTCATACAGTCTTATACATCCATTTATATGCAGATGATA
This sequence comes from Oncorhynchus keta, assembly GCF_023373465.1. Classification (NCBI taxonomy): domain Eukaryota; kingdom Metazoa; phylum Chordata; class Actinopteri; order Salmoniformes; family Salmonidae; genus Oncorhynchus; species Oncorhynchus keta. The sequence continues at coordinate 12,927 of NW_026283289.1, read as the reverse complement.
CAGTCTTATACTCATACAGTCTTATACTCATCCATTTATATGCAGATGATACAGTCTTATACTCATCCATTTATATGTAGATATACAGTCTTATACTCATCCATTTATATGCAGATGATACAGTCTTATACTCATCCATTTATATATGTAGATGATACAGTCTTATACTCATCCATTTATATGTAGATGATACCATACTTATTTATATGCAGATGATACAGTCTTATACTCATACAGTCTTATACTCATTTTATATGCAGATGATACAGTCTTATACTCATCCATTTATATGTAGATGATACAGTCTTATACTCATCCATTTATATGTAGATGATACAGTCTTATACTCATCCATTTATATGCAGATGATACATATAGTCTTATACTCATCCATTTATATGTAGATGATACAGTCTTATACTCATACAGTCTTATACTCATCCATTTATATGTAGATGATACAGTCTTATACTCATCCATTTATATGCAGATGATACAGTCTTATACTCATCAGTCTTATACTTCCATTTATATGCAGATGATACAGTCTTATACTCTTATCCATTTTATATGTAGATGATACAGTCTTATACTCATCCATTTATATGTAGATGATACAGTCTTATACTCATCCATTTATATGTAGATGATACAGTCTTATACTCATCCATTTATATGTAGATGATACAGTCTTATACTCATCCATTTATATGTAGATGATACACTCTTATACTCATCCATTTATATGTAGATGATACAGTCTTATACTCATCCATTTATATGTAGATGATACAGTATTATATTCATACACTCTTATACTCATCCATTTATATGTAGATGATACACTCTTATACTCATCCATTTATATGTAGATGATACACTCTTATACTCATCCATTTATATGTAGATGATACAGTCTTATACTCATCCATTTATATGTAGATGATACAGTCTTATACTCATCCATTTATATGTAGATGATACAGTCTTATACTCATCCATTTATATGTAGATGATACAGTCTTATACTCATCCATTTATATGTAGATGATACACTCTTATACTCATCCATTTATATGTAGATGATACAGTCTTATACTCATCCATTTATATGAGATGATACAGTCTTATACTCATCCATTTATATGCAGATGATACAGTCTTATACTCATCCATTTATATGTAGATGATACAGTCTTATACTCATCCATTTATATGTAGATGATACAGTCTTATACTCATCCATTTATATGTAGATGATACAGTCTTATACTCATTTATATGTAGATGATACAGTCTTATACTCATCCATTTATATGTAGATGATACAGTCTTATACTCATCCATTTATATGTAGATGATACAGTCTTATACTCATCCATTTATATGCAGATGATACAGTCTTATACTCATCCATTTATATGTAGATGATACAGTCTTATATTCATCCATTTAGTCTTATACTCATCCATTTATATGTAGATGATACAGTCTTATACTCATCCATTTATATGTAGATGATACAGTCTTATACTCATCCATTTATATGTAGATGATACAGTCTTATACTCATACAGTCTTATACTCATCCATTTATATGTAGATGATACAGTCTTATACTCATACAGTCATTTATATATGTAGATGATACAGTCTTATACTCATCCATTTATATGCAGATGATACAGTCTTATACTCATCCATTTATATGTAGATGATACAGTCTTATACTCATCCATTTATATGTAGATGATACAGTCTTATACTCATCCATTTATATGTAGATGATACAGTCTTATACTCATACAGTCTTATACTCATCCATTTATATGCAGATGATACAGTCTTATACTCATACAGTCTTATACTCATCCATTTATATGTAGATGATACAGTCTTATACTCATCCATTTATATGTAGATGATACAGTCTTATACTCATCCATTTATATGTAGATGATACAGTCTTATACTCATCCATTTATATGTAGATGATACAGTCTTATACTCATCCATTTATATGCAGATGATACAGTCTTATACTCATCCATTTATATGTAGATGATACAGTCTTATACTCATCCATTTATATGCAGATGATACAGTCTTATACTCATCCATTTATATGTAGATGATACAGTCTTATACTCATCCATTTATATGCAGATGATACAGTCTTATACTCATCCATTTATATGCAGATGATACAGTCTTATACTCATCCATTTATATGCAGATGATACAGTCTTATACTCATCCATTTATTTATGTAGATGATACAGTCTTATACTCATCCATTTATATGCAGATGATACAGTCTTATACTCATCCATTTATATGTAGATGATACAGTCTTATACTCATCCATTTATATGTAGATGATACAGTCTTATACTCATCCATTTATATGTAGATGATACAGTCTTATACTCATCCATTTATATGCAGATGATACAGTCTTATACTCATCCATTTATATGCAGATGATACAGTCTTATACTCATCCATTTATATGCAGATGATACAGTCTTATACTCATACAGTCTTATACTCATCCATTTATATGCAGATGATACAGTCTTATACTCATCCATTTATATGTAGATGATACAGTCTTATACTCATCCATTTATATGTAGATGATACAGTCTTATACTCATCCATTTATATGTAGATGATACAGTCTTATACTCATCCATTTATATGCAGATGATACAGTCTTATACTCATCCATTTATATGTAGATGATACAGTCTTATACTCATACAGTCTTATACTCATCCATTTATATGCAGATGATACAGTCTTATACTCATACAGTCTTATACTCATCCATTTATATGTAGATGATACAGTCTTATACTCATCCATTTATATGTGATACTCTTATACTCATCCATTTATATGCAGATGATACAGTCTTATATATCATGATACAGTCTTATACTCATCCATTTATATGTAGATGATACAGTCTTATACTCATCCATTTATATGTAGATGATACAGTCTTATACTCATCCATTTATATGCAGATGATACAGTCTTATACTCATCCATTTATATGTAGATGATACAGTCTTATACTCATCCATTTATATGCAGATGATACAGTCTTATACTCATCCATTTATATGTAGATGATACAGTCTTATACTCATCCATTTATATGTAGATGATACAGTCTTATACTCATCCATACTCATCCATTTATATGTAGATGATACAGTCTTATACTCATCCATTTATATGCAGATGATACAGTCTTATACTCATCCATTTATATGTAGATGATACAGTCTTATACTCATCCATTTATATGTAGATGATACAGTCTTATACTCATCCATTTATATGTAGATGATACAGTCTTATACTCATCCATTTATATGTAGATGATACACTCTTATACTCATCCATTTATATGTAGATGATACAGTCTTATACTCATCCATTTATATGTAGATGATACAGTCTTATACTCCAGTCTTATACTCATCCATTTATATGTAGATGATACAGTCTTATACTCATCCATTTATATGTAGATGATACAGTCTTATACTCATCCATTTATATGTAGATGATACAGTCTTATACTCATCCATTTATATGTAGATGATACAGTCTTATACTCATCCATTTATATGTAGATGATGTAGATGAGATGATACAGTCTTATACTCATCCATTTATATGTAGATGATACAGTCTTATACTCATCCATTTATATGCAGATGATACAGTCTTATACTCATCCATTTATATGTAGATGATACAGTCTTATACTCATCCATTTATATGTAGATGATACAGTCTTATACTCATCCATTTATATGCAGATGATACAGTCTTATACTCATCCATTTATATGTAGATGATACAGTCTTATACTCATCCATTTATATGTAGATGATACAGTCTTATACTCATCCATTTATATGTAGATGATACACTCTTATACTCATCCATTTATATGTAGATGATACACTCTTATACTCATCCATTTATATGTAGATGATACAGTCTTATACTCATCCATTTATATGTAGATGATACAGTCTTATACTCATCCATTTATATGTAGATGATACAGTCTTATACTCATCCATTTATATGTAGATGATACACTCTTATACTCATCCATTTATATGTAGATGATACAGTCTTATACTCATCCATTTATATGTAGATGATACAGTATTATATTCATACACTCTTATACTCATCCATTTATATGTAGATGATACACTCTTATACTCATCCATTTATATGTAGATGATACAGTCTTATACTCATCCATTTATATGTAGATGATACAGTCTTATACTCATCCATTTATATGTAGATGATACAGTCTTATACTCATCCATTTATATGTAGATGATACAGTCTTATACTCATCCATTTATATGTAGATGATACAGTCTTATACTCATCCATTTATATGCAGATGATACAGTCTTATACTCATCCATTTATATGCAGATGATACAGTCTTATACTCATCCATTTATATGCAGATGATACAGTCTTATACTCATCCATTTATATGTAGATGATACAGTCTTATACTCATCCATTTATATGTAGATGATACAGTCTTATACTCATCCATTTATATGTAGATGATACAGTCTTATACTCATCCATTTATATGTAGATGATACAGTCTTATACTCATCCATTTATATGTAGATGATACAGTCTTATACTCATCCATTTATATGCAGATGATACAGTCTTATACTCATCCATTTATATGTAGATGATACAGTCTTATACTCATCCATTTATATGTAGATGATACAGTCTTATACTCATCCATTTATATGTAGATGATACAGTCTTATACTCATCCATTTATATGTAGATGATACAGTCTTATACTCATCCATTTATATGCAGATGATACAGTCTTATACTCATCCATTTATATGTAGATGATACAGTCTTATACTCATCCATTTATATGCAGATGATACAGTCTTATACTCATCCATTTATATGTAGATGATACAGTCTTATACTCATCCATTTATATGTAGATGATACAGTCTTATACTCATCCATTTATATGTAGATGATACAGTCTTATACTCATCCATTTATATGCAGATGATACAGTCTTATACTCATCCATTTATATGTAGATGATACAGTCTTATACTCATCCATTTATATGTAGATGATACAGTCTTATACTCATCCATTTATATGCAGATGATACAGTCTTATACTCATCCATTTATATGTAGATGATACAGTCTTATACTCATCCATTTATATGCAGATGATACAGTCTTATACTCATCCATTTATATGTAGATGATACAGTCTTATACTCATCCATTTATATGCAGATGATACAGTCTTATACTCATCCATTTATATGCAGATGATACAGTCTTATACTCATCCATTTATATGCAGATGATACAGTCTTATACTCATCCATTTATATGTAGATGATACAGTCTTATACTCATCCATTTATATGTAGATGATACAGTCTTATACTCATCCATTTATATGCAGATGATACAGTCTTATACTCGTCCATTTATATGCAGATGATACAGTCTTATACTCATCCATTTATATGTAGATGATACAGTCTTATACTCATCTTATACATTTTATATGTAGATGATACAGTCTTATACTCATCCATTTATATGTAGATGATACAGTCTTATACTCATCCATTTATATGTAGATGATACAGTCTTATACTCATCCATTTATATGTAGATGATACAGTCTTATACTCATCCATTTATATGTAGATGATACAGTCTTATACTCATCCATTTATATGTAGATGATACAGTCTTATACTCATCCATTTATATGTAGATGATACAGTCTTATACTCATCCATTTATATGTAGATGATACAGTCTTATACTCATCCATTTATATGTAGATGATACAGTCTTATATTCATCCATTTATATGTAGATGATACAGTCTTATACTCATCCATTTATATGTAGATGATACAGTCTTATACTCATCCATTTATATGTAGATGATACAGTCTTATACTCATCCATTTATATGTAGATGATACAGTCTTATACTCATCCATTTATATGTAGATGATACAGTCTTATATTCATCCATTTATATGTAGATGATACAGTCTTATACTCATCCATTTATATGTAGATGATACAGTCTTATACTCATCCATTTATATGTAGATGATACAGTCTTATACTCATCCATTTATATGTAGATGATACAGTCTTATACTCATCCATTTATATGTAGATGATACAGTCTTATACTCATCCATTTATATGTAGATGATACAGTCTTATACTCATCCATTTATATGTAGATGATACAGTCTTATACTCATCCATTTATATGTAGATGATACAGTCTTATACTCATCCATTTATATGTAGATGATACAGTCTTATACTCATCCATTTATATGTAGATGATACAGTCTTATACTCATCCATTTATATGTAGATGATACAGTCTTATACTCATCCATTTATATGTAGATGATACAGTCTTATACTCATCCATTTATATGTAGATGATACAGTCTTATACTCATCCATTTATATGTAGATGATACAGTCTTATACTCATCCATTTATATGTAGATGATACAGTCTTATATCATCCATTTATATGTAGATGATACAGTCTTATACTCATCCATTTATATGTAGATGATACAGTCTTATACTCATCCATTTATATGTAGATGATACAGTCTTATACTCATCCATTTATATGCAGATGATACAGTCTTATACTCATCCATTTATATGCAGATGATACAGTCTTATACTCATCCATTTATATGCAGATGATACAGTCTTATACTCATCCATTTATATGCAGATGATACAGTCTTATACTCATCCATTTATATGTAGATGATACAGTCTTATACTCATCCATTTATATGTAGATGATACAGTCTTATACTCATCCATTTATATGTAGATGATACAGTCTTATACTCATCCATTTATATGTAGATGATACAGTCTTATACTCATCCATTTATATGTAGATGATACAGTCTTATACTCATCCATTTATATGTAGATGATACAGTCTTATACTCATCCATTTATATGTAGATGATACAGTCTTATACTCATCCATTTATATGTAGATGATACAGTCTTATACTCATCCATTTATATGTAGATGATACAGTCTTATACTCATCCATTTATATGTAGATGATACAGTCTTATACTCATCCATTTATATGTAGATGATACAGTCTTATACTCATCCATTTATATGTAGATGATACAGTCTTATACTCATCCATTTATATGTAGATGATACAGTCTTATACTCATCCATTTATATGTAGATGATACAGTCTTATACTCATCCATTTATATGTAGATGATACAGTCTTATACTCATCCATTTATATGTAGATGATACAGTCTTATACTCATCCATTTATATGTAGATGATACAGTCTTATACTCATCCATTTATATGTAGATGATACAGTCTTATACTCATCCATTTATATGTAGATGATACAGTCTTATACTCATCCATTTATATGTAGATGATACAGTCTTATACTCATCCATTTATATGTAGATGATACAGTCTTATACTCATCCATTTATATGTAGATGATACAGTCTTATACTCATCCATTTATATGCAGATGATACAGTCTTATACTCATCCATTTATATGCAGATGATACAGTCTTATACTCATCCATTTATATGTAGATGATACAGTCTTATACTCATCCATTTATATGTAGATGATACAGTCTTATACTCATCCATTTATATGTAGATGATACAGTCTTATACTCATCCATTTATATGCAGATGATACAGTCTTATACTCATCCATTTATATGCAGATGATACAGTCTTATACTCATCCATTTATATGCAGATGATACAGTCTTATACTCGTCCATTTATATGCAGATGATACAGTCTTATACTCATCCATTTATATGCAGATGATACAGTCTTATACTCATCCATTTATATGTAGATGATACAGTCTTATACTCATCCATTTATATGCAGATGATACAGTCTTATACTCATCCATTTATATGTGATACATCTTATACTCATCCATTTATATGTAGATGATACAGTCTTATACTCATCCATTTATATGTAGATGATACAGTCTTATACTCATCCATTTATATGTAGATGATACAGTCTTATACTCATCCATTTATATGTAGATGATACAGTCTTATACTCATCCATTTATATGTAGATGATACAGTCTTATACTCATCCATTTATATGTAGATGATACAGTCTTATACTCATCCATTTATATGTAGATGATACAGTCTTATACTCATCCATTTATATGTAGATGATACAGTCTTATACTCATCCATTTATATGTAGATGATACAGTCTTATACTCATCCATTTATATGTAGATGATACAGTCTTATACTCATCCATTTATATGTAGATGATACAGTCTTATACTCATCCATTTATATGTAGATGATACAGTCTTATACTCATCCATTTATATGTAGATGATACAGTCTTATACTCATCCATTTATATGTAGATGATACAGTCTTATACTCATCCATTTATATGTAGATGATACAGTCTTATACTCATCCATTTATATGTAGATGATACAGTCTTATACTCATCCATTTATATGCAGATGATACAGTCTTATACTCATCCATTTATATGTAGATGATACAGTCTTATACTCATCCATTTATATGTAGATGATACAGTCTTATACTCATCCATTTATATGTAGATGATACAGTCTTATACTCATCCATTTATATGTAGATGATACAGTCTTATACTCATCCATTTATATGTAGATGATACAGTCTTATACTCATCCATTTATATGTCAGTTTATACTCATCCATTTATATGTAGATGATACAGTCTTATACTCATCCATTTATATGTAGATGATACAGTCTTATACTCATCCATTTATATGTAGATGATACAGTCTTATACTCATCCATTTATATGTAGATGATACAGTCTTATACTCATCCATTTATATGTAGATGATACAGTCTTATACTCATCCATTTATATGCAGATGATACAGTCTTATACTCATCCATTTATATGTAGATGATACAGTCTTATACTCATCCATTTATATGCAGATGATACAGTCTTATACTCATCCATTTATATGCAGATGATACAGTCTTATACTCATCCATTTATATGTAGATGATACAGTCTTATACTCATCCATTTATATGCAGATGATACAGTCTTATACTCATCCATTTATATGTAGATGATACATACTCATCCATTCTTATAGATGATACCTTATACTCATCCATTTATATGCAGATGATACAGTCTTATACTCATCCATTTATATGCAGATGATACAGTCTTATACTCATCCATTTATATGAGTCTTATACTCATCCATTTATATGTAGATGATACAGTCTTATACTCATCCATTTATATGTAGATGATACAGTCTTATACTCATCCATTTATATGTAGATGATACAGTCTTATACTCATCCATTTATATGTAGATGATACAGTCTTATACTCATCCATTTATATGTAGATGATACAGTCTTATACTCATCCATTTATATGTAGATGATACAGTCTTATACTCATCCATTTATATGTAGATGATACAGTCTTATACTCATCCATTTATATGTAGATGATACAGTCTTATACTCATCCATTTATATGTAGATGATACAGTCTTATACTCATCCATTTATATGTAGATGATACAGTCTTATACTCATCCATTTATATGTAGATGATACAGTCTTATACTCATCCATTTATATGTAGATGATACAGTCTTATACTCATCCATTTATATGTAGATGATACAGTCTTATACTCATCCATTTATATGTAGATGATACAGTCTTATACTCATCCATTTATATGTAGATGATACAGTCTTATACTCATCCATTTATATGTAGATGATACAGTCTTATACTCATCCATTTATATGTAGATGATACAGTCTTATACTCATCCATTTATATGTAGATGATACAGTCTTATACTCATCCATTTATATGTAGATGATACAGTCTTATACTCATCCATTTATATGTAGATGATACAGTCTTATACTCATCCATTTATAGATGATAGATGATACAGTCTTATACTCATCCATTTATATGTAGATGATACAGTCTTATACTCATCCATTTATATGTAGATGATACAGTCTTATACTCATCCATTTATATGTAGATGATACAGTCTTATACTCATCCATTTATATGTAGATGATACAGTCTTATACTCATCCATTTATATGTAGATGATACAGTCTTATACTCATCCATTTATATGTAGATGATACAGTCTTATACTCATCCATTTATATGTAGATGATACAGTCTTATACTCATCCATTTATATGTAGATGATACAGTCTTATACTCATCCATTTATATGTAGATGATACAGTCTTATACTCATCCATTTATATGTAGATGATACAGTCTTATACTCATCCATTTATATGATGATACAGTCTTATACTCATCCATTTATATGTAGATGATACAGTCTTATACTCATCCATTTATATGTAGATGATACAGTCTTATACTCATCCATTTATATGCAGATGATACAGTCTTATACTCATCCATTTATATGTAGATGATACAGTCTTATACTCATCCATTTATATGTAGATGATACAGTCTTATACTCATCCATTTATATGTAGATGATACAGTCTTATACTCATCCATTTATATGTAGATGATACAGTCTTATACTCATCCATTTATATGTAGATGATACAGTCTTATACTCATCCATTTATATGTAGATGATACAGTCTTATACTCATCCATTTATATGTAGATGATACAGTCTTATACTCATCCATTTATATGTAGATGATACAGTCTTATACTCATCCATTTATATGTAGATGATACAGTCTTATCCATTTATATGTAGATGATACAGTCATCCATTTATATGTAGATGATACAGTCTTATACATCCATTTATATGTAGATGATACAGTCTTATACTCATCCATTTATATGTAGATGATACAGTCTTATACTCATCCATTTATATGTAGATGATACAGTCTTATACTCATCCATTTATATGCAGATGATACAGTCTTATACTCATCCATTTATATGTAGATGATACAGTCTTATACTCATCCATTTATATGTAGATGATACAGTCTTATACTCATCCATTTATATGTAGATGATACAGTCTTATACTCATCCATTTATATGTAGATGATACAGTCTTATACTCATCCATTTATATGTAGATGATACAGTCTTATACTCATCCATTTATATGTAGATGATACAGTCTTTATACTCATCCATTTATATGTAGATGATACAGTCTTATACTCATCCATTTATATGTAGATGATACAGTCTTATACTCATCCATTTATATGTAGATGATACAGTCTTATACTCATCCATTTATATGTAGATGATACAGTCTTATACTCATCCATTTATATGTAGATGATACAGTCTTATACTCATCCATTTATATGTAGATGATACAGTCTTATACTCATCCATTTATATGCAGATGATACAGTCTTATACTCATCCATTTATATGTAGATGATACAGTCTTATACTCATCCATTTATATGTAGATGATACAGTCTTATACTCATCCATTTATATGCAGATGATACAGTCTTATACTCATACAGTCTTATTTATATGTAGATGATACAGTCTTATACTCATCCATTTATATGTAGATGATACAGTCTTATACTCATCCATTTATATGTAGATGATACAGTCTTATACTCATTTATATGTAGATGATACATTTCCATTTATGTAGATGATACAGTCTTATACTCATCCATTTATATGTAGATGATACAGTCTTATACTCATCCATTTATATGTAGATGATACAGTCTTATACTCATCCATTTATATGTAGATGATACAGTCTTATACTCATCCATTTATATGTAGATGATACAGTCTTATACTCATCCATTTATATGTAGATGATACAGTCTTATACTCATCCATTTATTTATGTAGATGATACAGTCTTATACTCATCCATTTATATGTAGATGATACAGTCTTATACTCATCCATTTATATGTAGATGATACAGTCTTATACTCATCCATTTATATGTAGATGATACAGTCTTATACTCATCCATTTATATGTAGATGATACAGTCTTATACTCATCCATTTATATGTAGATGATACAGTCTTATACTCATCCATTTATATGTAGATGATACAGTCTTATACTCATCCATTTATATGTAGATGATACAGTCTTATACTCATCCATTTATATGTAGATGATACAGTCTTATACTCATCCATTTATATGTAGATGATACAGTCTTATACTCATCCATTTATATGTAGATGATACAGTCTTATACTCATCCATTTATATGTAGATGATACAGTCTTATACTCATCCATTTATATGTAGATGATACAGTCTTATACTCATCCATTTATATGTAGATGATACAGTCTTATACTCATCCATTTATATGTAGATGATACAGTCTTATACTCATCCATTTATATGTAGATGATACAGTCTTATACTCATCCATTTATATGTAGATGATACAGTCTTATACTCATCCATTTATATGATAGATGATACAGATCTTATACTCATCCATTTATATGTAGATGATACAGTCTTATACTCATCCATTTATATGTAGATGATACAGTCTTATACTCATCCATTTATATGTAGATGATACAGTCTTATACTCATCCATTTATATGTAGATGATACAGTCTTATACTCATCCATTTATATGTAGATGATACAGTCTTATACTCATCCATTTATATGTAGATGATACAGTCTTATACTCA
>NW_026283287.1:0-5049 GCF_023373465.1 Oncorhynchus keta | reverse complement strand
ACTTGCAACTGCAGGGAATAACCAAGTAACCACGTATAAAACCTCAAACTTCCAAGATGAAGTGAAAGCAATCGGACGTGTGTTTTGTCTTGGTCCCGCCCTGTCTAGTGTAAATATAGCTTTCTTCGCCTTTTTTTCTGTATATATTTCGCACATATTTTAATCTCACTTTCAAACTAGAGCTGAATATACTTCTCCTGCAACCCAGCATCACCCAATGTGGTACGGATCTGCTTTTTCTTATACTTCTACTTACTAGAACCGAACCACCATCAGAAGCTAGCCAGCTAACTAGCTTACTAGCCTCGCACTCAGTTAGCCATTGCTAGCGGTCTTCAAAGCTAAACTAGGACACCAGCGCCGACATCAACCCAGTGGCATACTCAGACTGGGCTCTTCTCTCTACCACATCTCCGGATTCCCACCAAGCTCTGTAGAACCTTTACACCGGACTCACCTGCAGAACTAGCCAGCTGCAATCCCGAGCGGCTACTCCTGGCTGAACGCCTCTGTCCCAAAACAAGCTACAGTTAGCCTTGGAGCTAAGCTCCATCTCCCGACCAGCCGGCAGAGGCCTCAACAACACCCTCTTGCCACCTGCCAGCCTGGACCCTTTACTGCCGACACGGAGCCCCGCCTCGATCCATCACGACTGGTCCGCCGACATAATCGTCCGCAGGTGGTTTCAACAGGCTTTTTCGTTGCGACATCGCCAAAGATTCATCTGCCGCGCCAAGGCCCGCGAAGCTTTCGGAAACGCTGTGGCCTCCAGCTCACCCAGCTGCACCAGAGCTCCTGTGGCATACCCTGGGCCACAATCACCTGTAGGGCCCACGACCGGTTCTGTCAGAGTGCCACGCAAAGAAGAGGGAATAAACAGACCTCACCCCCACTCGCGACGTCCCCAAAGGTTAGCCTCTCTAGCTCCTCGCTATCTCCCTGCTTGCCACTCGGGCTCTGCGTAACGGCTAGCCATGTCTTAGCCCGGCGGGTCAGTATTTGACCTGTTAGCTTGTGCACAGCAACAGGCCTGCTAACCATTTGGCTCACTGCATTCCAAACACTCTGAAACCCATTTACTTTCTATCTCTTTGATTTTTATTTTGTTTATACCTTCCGGAAACCTGCTCTCACCATGATGATACGGAATCGCTATCACCTTTAATTTTTATCAGCTTCCTGCCCATCCACCGCTGCCCCCTGACACTGATCTCTTGGCTACATAGCTGGACGACGCTTGACTGTCCATTAATCACGGTACCCTATTCTGCTTGTTTGTTTATCTGTCGGCCCAGTTGCCTAGTCAACGCCATTTTACCTGCTGTTTGTTGTGCTAGCTGATTAGCCTCGCCTACTGTTTTTAGCTAGCTTTCCTAATTCAACACCTGTGATTACTGTATGCCTCGCTGTATGTCTCTCCCAAATGTCAATATGCCTTGTATACTGTTGTTCAGGTTAGTTATCATTGTTTTAGTTCACAATGGAGCCCCTAGATCCACTCTGCATACCCCTGTTACCTCCTTTGTCCCACCCCACACATGCGGTGACTCACCCATTACAACCAGCATGTCCAGAGATACAACCTCTCTCATCATCACCAGTGCCTGGGCACCTCCGCTGTACCCGCACCCACCATACCCCTGTCTGCGCATTATGCCCTGAATATATTCTACCATGCCCAGAAACCTGCTCCTCTTATCCTCTGCCCCCAACGCTCTAGGTGACCAGTTTTGATAGCCTTTAGCCGCACCCTCATACTACTCCTTCTCTGTTCCGCGGGTGATGTGGAGGTAAACCAGGCCCTGCATGTGTCCCCAGGTACCCTCATTTGTTGACTTCTGTGATCGAAAAGTCTTGGTTTTATGCATGTCAACATCAGAAGCCTCCTCCCTAAGTTTGTTTTACTCACTGCTTTAGCACACTCTGCTAACCCTGATGTCCTTTGCCGTGTCTGAATCCTGGCTCAGGAAGGCCACCAAAATTCAGAGATTTCCATACCCAACTATAACATCTTCCGTCAAGATAGAACTGCCAAAGGGGCGGAGTCGCAGTCTACTGCAGAGATAGCCTGCAAAGTAATGTCATACTCTCCAGGTCCATACCCAAACAGTTTGAACTACTAATTTTGAAAATTACTCTCCCAGAAACAAGTCTTCAATACTGTTGCCGCCTGCTACCGACCCCCTTCGTCAGCTAGCTGTGCCCCTGGACACCATTTGTGAATTGATCGCCCCATCTAGCTTCAGAGTTTGTCCTGTTAGGTGACCTAAACTGGGATATGCTTGCACACTCGGCAGTCCTACAATCTAAGCTAGATGCCCTCAATCTCACTCAAATCATCAAGGAACCCACCAGGTACAACCCTAACTCTGTAAACAAGGGCACCCTCATAGACGTCATCCTGACCAACTGGCCTCCAACATACCTCCGCTGTCTTCAACCAGGATCTCAAAGACATCGTCTCATCGCCTGTATCCGCCACGGAGCCTCAGTCAAACGACACCTCATCACTGTCAAACGCTCCCTAAAACACTTCTGTGAGCAGGCCTTTCTAATCGACCTGGCCCGTGTATCCTGGAAGGACATTGACCTCATCCCGTCAGTTGAGGATGCCTGGTCATTCTTTAAAAGTAACTTCCTCACCATTTTGGATAAGCATGCTCCGTTCAAAAATGCAGAACCAAGAACAGATACAGCCCTTGGTTCACTCCAGACCTGACTGCCCTCGACCAGCACAAAAACATCCTGTGGCGGACTGCAATAGCATCGAATAGCCCCCGTGATATGCAACTGTTCAGGGAAGTCAGGAACCAATACACGCAGTCAGTCAGGAAAGCTAAGGCCAGCTTCTTCAGGCAGAAGTTTGCATCCTGTAGCTCCAACTCCAAAAAGTTCTGGGACACTGTGAAGTCCATGGAGAACAAGAGCACCTCCTCCCAGCTGCCCACTGCACTGAGGCTAGGAAACACGGTCTCCACCGATAAATCCATGATTATCGAAAACTTCAATAAGCACTTCTCAACGGCTGGCCATGCCTTCCGCCTGGCTACTCCAACCTCGGCCAACAGCTCCGCCCCCGTAGTTCCTCACCCAAGCCTCTCCAGGTTCTCCTTTACCCAAATCCAGATAGCAGATGTTCTGAAAGAGCTGCAAAACCTGGACCCGTACAAATCTGCTGGGCTTGACAATCTGGACCCGCTATTTCTGAAACTATCTGCCGCCATTGTCGCAACCCCTATTACCAGCCTGTTCAACCTCTCTTTCATATCGTCTGAGATCCCCAAGGATTGAAAGCTGCCGCAGTCATCCCCTCTTCAAAGGAGGAGACACCCTGGACCCAAACTGCTATAGACCTATATCCATCCTGCCCTGCCTATCTAAGGTCTTCGAAAGCCAAGTCAACAAACAGGTCACTGACCATCTCGAATCCCACCGTACCTTCTCCGCTGTGCAATCTGGTTTCCGAGCCGGTCACGGGTGCACCTCAGCCACACTCAAGGTACTAAATGATATCATAACCGCCATCGATAAAAGACAGTACTGTGCAGCCGTCTTCATCGACCTCGCCAAGGCTTTCGACTCTGTCAATCACCAAATTCTTATCGGCAGACTCAACAGCCTCGGTTTTTCGGATGACTGCCTTGCCTGGTTCACCAATTACTTTGCAGACAGAGTTCAGTGTGTCAAATCAGAGGGCATGCTGTCCGGTCCTCTGGCAGTCTCTATGGGGGTGCCACAGGGTTCAATTCTCGGGCCGACTCTTTTCTCTGTATATATCAATGATGTTGCTCTTGCTGCGGGCGATTCCCTGATCCACCTCTACGCAGACGACACCATTCTATATACTTTCGGCCCGTCATTGGACACTGTGCTATCAAACCTCCAAACGAGCTTCAATGCCATACAGCACTCCTTCCGTGGCCTCCAACTGCTCTTAAACGCGAGTAAAACCAAATGCATGCTTTTCAACCGATCGCTGCCTGCACCCGCATGCCCGACTAGCATCACCACCCTGGATGGTTCCAACCTTGAATATGTGGACATCTATAAGTACCTAGGTATCTGGCTAGACTGCAAACTCTCCTTCCAGACTCACATCAAACATCTCCAATCAAAAATCAAATCCAGAGTCGGCTTTCTATTCCGCAACAAAGCCTCCTTCACTCACGCTGCCAAGCTTACCCTAGTAAAACTGACTATCCTACCGATCCTCGACTTCGGCGATGTCATCTACAAAATGGCTTCCAACACTCTACTCAGCAAACTGGATGCAGTCTATCACAGTGCCATCCGTTTTGTCACTAAAGCACCTTATACCACCCACCACTGCGACTTGTATGCTCTAGTCGGCTGGCCCTCACTACATATTCGTCGCCAGACCCACTGGCTCCAGGTCATCTACAAGTCCATGCTAGGTAAAGCTCCGCCTTATCTCAGTTCACTGGTCACGATGGCAACACCCATCCGTAGCACGCGCTCCAGCAGGTGTATCTCACTGATCATCCCTAAAGCCAACACCTCATTCGGCCGCCTCTCGTTCCAGTACTCTGCTGCCTGTGACTGGAACGAATTGCAAAATCGCTGAAGTTGGAGACTTTTATCTCCCTCACCAACTTCAAACATCAGCTATCCGAGCAGCTAACCGATCGCTGCAGCTGTACATAGTCTATAGGTAAATAGCCCACCCATTTTCACCTACCTCATTCCCATATTGTTTCTATACTGTTTTTATTTATTTACTTTTCTGCTCTTTTGCACACCAATATCTCTACCTGTACATGCCCATCTGATCATTTGTCACTCCAGTGTTAATCTGCAAAATTGTACTATTCGCCTACCTCCTCATGCCTTTTGCACACATTGTATATAGACTGCCCATTTTTTTCTACTGTGTTATTGACTTGCCAATTGTTTACTCCATGTGTAACTCTGTGTTGTCTGTTCACACTGCTATGCTTTATCTTGGCCAGGTCGCAGTTGCAAATGAGAACTTGTTCTCAACTAGCCTACCTGGTTAAATAAAGGTGAAATAAAAAAATAAAATAAAAA
>NW_026283286.1:0-6214 GCF_023373465.1 Oncorhynchus keta | reverse complement strand
TAAATAATTGTAATTAAATTCAAAACAAAACAACAACAACTTGTTGTAAACAGTCTGAATACACTTACAGGTAATTGCTTCCCGTTGGCGTATAATATTACAACAGACAGACTATGGAGGGTTTTACGCACATCTGAGGTTTTCACAGTCGCCCGACAAAGATCCAGTATAAAGGACAAAGATCCAATATAAAGGACAAAGATCCAGTATAAAGGACAAAGATCCAGTATAAAGGACAAAGATCCAATATAAAGGACAAAGATCCAATATAAAGGACAAAGATCCAATGTAAAGGACAAAGATCAATATAAAGGACAAAGATCCAATATAAAGGACAAAGATCCAATGTAAAGGACAAAGATCCAATATAAAGGACAAAGATCCAGTATAAAGGACAAAGATCCAATGTAAAGGACAAAGATCCAATATAAAGGACAAAGATCCAATATAAAGGACAAAGATCCAATATAAAGGACAAAGATCCAATATAAAGGACAAAGATCCAATATAAAGGACAAAGATCCAATATAAAGGACAAAGATCCAATGTAAAGGACAAAGATCCAATGTAAAGGACAAAGATCCAATATAAAGGACAAAGATCCAATGTAAAGGACAAAGATCCAATGTAAAGGACAAAGATCCAATGTAAAGGACAAAGATCCAATGTAAAGGACAAAGATCCAATGTAAAGGACAAAGATCCAATGTAAAGGACAAAGATCCAATGTAAAGGACAAAGATCCAATGTAAATGTAAAGGACAAAGATCCAATGTAAATGTAAGGACAAAGATCCAATGTAAAGGACAAAGATCCAATGTAAAGGACAAAGATCCAATGTAAAGGACAAAGATCCAATGTAAAGGACAAAGATCCAATATAAAGGACAAAGATCCAATATAAAGGACAAAGATCCAATATAAAGGACAAAGATCCAATATAAAGGACAAAGATCCAATGTAAAGGACAAAGATCCAATGTAAAGGACAAAGATCCAATATAAAGGACAAAGATCCAATATAAAGGACAAAGATCCAATATAAAGGACAAAGATCCAATGTAAAGGACAAAGATCCCATATAAAGAGAAAGAGAATGTCCACTCACCTTAATATAATGTTTTATAGACGTATTGGAAGCATCTGACAGATCTCTGTCCCACCGTGATGTGTTTCACCTGTCTTTGTGATTGTCTCCACCCTCCACCCTCCAGGTGTCGCCCATCTTCCCCATTATCCCGGTGTATTTATACCTGTGTTCTCTGTTTGTCTGTTTGCCAGTTCGTCTTGTCTTGTGAAGCCGACCAGCGCGTTTTGCCGTACTCCTGTTTCTTGTTAGTTCCTGTTTTCTAGTTCTCCCTCCATTCTGCCTGCCCTGACCCTGAGCCTGTCTCCCGTTCTGTATCTTACGGACTCTGCCCTGGATCACTGACCTCTGCCTGCCCTGACCCTGAGCCTGCCTGCCCTGACCCTGAGCCTGTCTACGCTGACCCTGTCTGCCCTGATCCTGAGCCTGCCTGCCTTGGATCACTGACCTCTGCCTGCCCTTGACCCTGACCTCTGCCTGCCCTTGACCCTGACCTCTGCCTGCCCTTGACCCTGACCTCTGCCTGCCCTTGACCCTGACCTCTGCCTGCCGTTCTGTATCTTACGGACTCTGCCCTGGGTCACTGACCTCTGCCTGTCCTGACCCTGACCTCTGCCTGTCCTTGACCCTGACCTCTGCCTGCCCTTGACCCTGACCTCTGCCTGCCCTTGACCTGACCTCTGCCTGCCCTGACCCTGACCTCTGCCTGTCCTTGACCCTGACCTCTGCCTGCCCTTGACCCTGACCTCTGCCTGCTCTTGACCCTGACCTCTGCCTGTCATTGACCCTGACCTCTGCCTGCCCTTGACCCTGACCTCTGCCTGCTCTTGACCCTGACCTCTGCCTGCCCTTGACCCTGACCTCTGCCTGCCCTTGACCCTGACCTCTGCCTGCCCTGACCCTGAGCCTGTCTGCCCTGACCCAGACCCTGTCTGCCCTGACCCTGTCTGCCCTGGATCACAGGGCTCCGGGCAGCCGAGCGGAAATGGAGGAAAACTCGCCTCCCTGCGGACCTGGCATCCTTTCATTTACATTACATTTACATTTAAGTCATTTAGCAGACGCTCTTATCCAGAGCGACTTACAAATTAGTGCATACACCTTATGACAACCAGTGGAACAGCCACTTGCATCTAAATCTTGTTGGGGGGAGAAGGGGGTGAGAAGGATTACTTACCCTTACTTACCCTATCCTAGGTATTCCTTGAAGAGGTGGGGTTTCAGGTGTCTCCGGAAGGTGGTGATTGACTCCGCTGTCCTGGCGTCGTGAGGGAGTTTGTTCCACCATTGGGGGGCCAGAGCAGCGAACAGTTTTGACTGGGCTGAGCGGGAACTGTACTTCCTCAGTGGTAGGGAGGCGAGCAGGCCAGAGGTGGATGAACGCAGTGCCCTTGTTTGGGTGTAGGGCCTGATCAGAGCCTGGAGGTACTGAGGTGCCGTTCCCCTCACAGCTCCGTGGCGAGCACCATGGTCTTGTAGCGGATGCGAGCTTCAACTGGAAGCCAGTGGAGAGAGCGGAGGAGCGGGGTGACGTGAGAGAACTTGGGAAGGTTGAACACCAGACGGGCTGCGGCGTTCTGGATGAGTTGTAGGGGTTTAATGGCACAGGCAGGGAGCCCAGCCAACAGCGAGTTGCAGTAATCAAGACGGGAGATGACAAGTGCCTGGATTAGGACCTGCGCCGCTTCCTGTGTGAGGCAGGGTCGTACTCTGCGGATGTTGTAGAGCATGAACCTACAGGAACGGGACACCGCCTTGATGTTAGTTGAGAACGTCAGGGTGTTGTCCAGGATCACGCCAAGGTTCTTAGCGCTCTGGGAGGAGGACACAATGGAGTTGTCAACCGTGATGGCGAGATCATGGAGCGGGCAGTCCTTCCCGGGAGGAAGAGGAGCTCCGTCTTGCTGAGGTTCAGCTTGAGGTGGTGATCCGTCATCCACACTGATATGTCTGCCAGACATGCAGAGATGCGATTCGCCACCTGGTCATCAGAAGGGGAAAGGAGAAGATTAATTGTGTGTCGTCTGCATAGCAATGATAGGAGAGACCATGTGAGGTTATGACAGAGCCAAGTGACTTGGTGTATAGCGAGAATAAGAGGGCCTAGAACAGAGCCCTGGGGGACACCAGTGGTGAGACGCGTGGTGAGGAGACAGATTCATACGCCACCTGGTAGGAGCGACCTGTCAGGTAGGGAGCGCAATCCAAGCGTGGGCCGCGCCGGAGATGCCCAACTCGGAGAGGGTGGAGAGGAGGATCTGATGGTTCACAGTATCGAAGGCAGCCGATAGGTCTAGAAGGATGAGAGCAGAGGAGAGAGTTAGCTTTAGCAGTGCGGAAGCGCCTCCGTGATACAGAAGAGCAGTCTCAGTTGAATGACTAGTCAGAAGCCTGACTGATTTGGATCAAGAAGGTCATTCTGAGAGAGATAGCGGTAGAGCTGGCCAAGGACAGCACGCTCAAAGAAGTTTTGGAGAAAGAGAGAAGGGATACTGGTCTGTAGTTGTTGACATCGGAGGGATCGAGTGTAGGTTTTTTTCAGAAGGGTGCAACTCTCGCTCTTGAAGACGGAAGGGACGTGGCCAGCGGTCAGGGATGAGTTGATGAGCGAGGTGAGGTAAGGGAGAAGGTCTCCGGAAATGGTCTGGAGAAGGAGGGGATAGGGTCAAGCGGGCAGGTTGTTGGGCGGCCGGCCGTCACAAGACGCGAGATTTCATCTGGAGAGAGGGGAGAAGAGGTCAGAGCACAGGGTAGGGAGTGTGAGCAGAACCAGCGGTGTCGTTTGACTTAGCAAGCGAGGATCGGATGTCATCGACCTTCTTTTCAAAATGGTTGACAGAAGTCATCTGCAGAGAGGAGGAGGAGGGGGAGGATTCAGGAGGAGAAAGGTGGCAAAGCTTCCTAGGGTTAGAGGCGGATGCTTGGAATTCTCTCTCTCTCTCTCTCTCTCTCTCTCTCTCTCCTCTCTCTCTCTCTCTCTCTCTCTCTCTCTCTCTCTCTCTCTCTCTCTCTCTCTCTCTCTCTCTCTCCTCTCTCTCTCTCTCTCTCTCTCTCTCTCTCTCTCTCTCTCTCTCACTCTCTCTCTCTCTCTCTCTCTCTCTCTCTTTCCTCTCTCTCTCTCTTTCTCTCTGGAGGACCGAGCCGGCCTGGAGGATAGGGGACATAGGGAGTCAAAGGTGCTAAAGCCACTTTCTACCATTCTAAATTCCAAGCATCTGCCTCTAACCCTAGGAAGCTCTTTGCCACCTTCTCCTCCCTCCGGAATCCCCCTCCCTTCTCTGCAGAGATGACTTCGTCAACCATTTTGAAAAGAAGGTCGACGACATCCGATCCTCGTTTGCTAAGTCAAGCGACACACCGCCTGGTTCTGCTCACACTGCCCTACCCTATGCTCTGACCTCTTTCTCCCCTCTCTCTCCAGATGAAATCTCCGCGTCTTGTGACGGCCGGCCGCCCAACAACCTGCCCGCTTGACCCTATCCCCTCCTCTCTTCTCCAGACCATTTCCGGAGACCTTCTCCCTTACCTCACCTCGCTCATCAACTCATCCCTGACCGCTGGCTCACGTCCCTCCCGTCCTTCAAGAGAGCGAGAGTTGCACCCCTTCTGAAAAAACCTACACTCGATCCCTCCGATGTCAACAACTACAGACCAGTATCCCTTCTCTCTTTTCTCTCCAAAACTCTTGAGCGTGCCGTCCTTGGCCAGCTCTACCGCTATCTCTCTCAGAATGACCTTCTTGATCCAAATCAGTCAGGTTTCAAGACTAGTCATTCAACTGAGACTGCTCTTCTCTGTATCACGGAGCGCTCCGCACTGCTAAAGCTAACTCTCTCTCCTCTGCTCTCATCCTTCTAGACCTATCGGCTGCCTTCGATACTGTGAACCATCAGATCCTCCTCTCCACCCTCTCCGAGTTGGGCATCTCCGGCGCGGCCCACGCTTGGATTGCGTCCTACCTGACAGGTCGCTCCTACCAGGTGGCGTGGCGAGAATCTGTCTCCTCACCACGCGCTCTCACCACTGGTGTCCCCCAGGGCTCTGTTCTAGGCCCTCTCTTATTCTCGCTATACACCAAGTCACTTGGCTCTGTCATAACCTCACATGGTCTCTCCTATCATTGCTATGCAGACGACACACAATTAATCTTCTCCTTTCCCCCTTCTGATGACCAGGTGGCGAATCGCATCTCTGCATGTCTGGCAGACATATCAGTGTGGATGACGGATCACCACCTCAAGCTGAACCTCAGCAAGACGGAGCTCCTCTTCCTCCCGGGGAAGGACTGCCCGTTCCATGATCTCGCCATCACGGTTGACAACTCCATTGTGTCCTCCTCCCAGAGCGCTAAGAACCTTGGCGTGATCCTGGACAACACCCTGACGTTCTCAACTAACATCAAGGCGGTGTCCCGTTCCTGTAGGTTCATGCTCTACAACATCCGCAGAGTACGACCCTGCCTCACACAGGAAGCGGCGCAGGTCCTAATCCAGGCACTTGTCATCTCCGTCTTGATTACTGCAACTCGCTGTTGGCTGGGCTCCCTGCCTGTGCCATTAAACCCCTACAACTCATCCAGAACGCCGCAGCCCGTCTGGTGTTCAACCTTCCCAAGTTCTCTCACGTCACCCCGCTCCTCCGCTCTCTCCACTGGCTTCCAGTTGAAGCTCGCATCCGCTACAAGACCATGGTGCTCGCCTACGGAGCTGTGAGGGAACGGCACCTCAGTACCTCCAGGCTCTGATCAGGCCCTACACCCAAACAAGGGCACTGCGTTCATCCACCTCTGGCCTGCTCGCCTCCCTACCACTGAGGAAGTACAGTTCCCGCTCAGCCCAGTCAAAACTGTTCGCTGCTCTGGCCCCCAATGGTGGAACAAACTCCCTCACGACGCCAGGACAGCGGAGTCAATCACCACCTTCCGGAGACACCTGAAACCCCACCTCTTCAAGGAATACCTAGGATAGGGTAAGTAAGGGTAAGTAATCCTTCTCACCCCCCTTCTCACCCCCAACAAGATTTAGATGCAAGTGGCTGTTCCACTGGTTGTCATAAGGTGTATGCACCAATTTGTAAGTCGCTCTGGATAAGAGCGTCTGCTAAATGACTTAAATGTAAATGTAAATGTAA
>NW_026283285.1:0-880 GCF_023373465.1 Oncorhynchus keta | reverse complement strand
ACATTCCTGTCTACTGATATAAAGAACTAGGTTGGTACATTCCTGTCTACTGATAAACACCAACAGTAAAGAACTAGGTTGGTACATTCCTGTCTACTGATATAGAACTAGGTTGGTACATTCCTGTCTACTGATATAGAACTAGGTTGGTACATTCCTGTCTACTGATATAGAACTAGGTTGGTACATTCCTGTCTACTGATATAGAACTAGGTTGGTACATTCCTGTCTACTGATAAACACCAACAGTAAAGAACTAGGTTGGTACATTCCTGTCTACTGATAAACACCAACAGTAAAGAACTAGGTTGGTACATTCCTGTCTACTGATATAGAACTAGGTTGGTACATTCCTGTCTACTGATATAGAACTAGGTTGGTACATTCCTGTCTACTGATATAGAACTAGGTTGGTACATTCCTGTCTACTGATATAGAACTAGGTTGGTACATTCCTGTCTACTGATATAGAACTAGGTTGGTACATTCCTGTCTACTGATATAGAACTAGGTTGGTACATTCCTGTCTACTGATATAGAACTAGGTTGGTACATTCCTGTCTACTGATATAGAACTAGGTTGGTACATTCCTGTCTACTGATATAGAACTAGGTTGGTACATTCCTGTTTACTGATAAACACCAACAGTAAAGAACTAGGTTGGTACATTCCTGTCTACTGATATAGAACTAGGTTGGTACATTCCTGTTTACTGATAAACACCGACAGTAAAGAACTAGGTTGGTACATTCCTGTTTACTGATAAACACCAACAGTAAAGAACTAGGTTGGTACATTCCTGTCTACTGATAAACACCAACAGTGAAGAACTAGGTTGGTACATTCCTGTTTACTGATAAACACCAACAGTAAAGAACT
>NW_026283284.1:0-15103 GCF_023373465.1 Oncorhynchus keta | reverse complement strand
ATAACAGGATTAGGCACATAGCCCTGAATCCTAAGAATTTCCGTGAAGACTGGATCAACTCAGAAATTGTTGGAACAGGTGGAAATTAATTATAAATGATTGAGGAACACTAGTCTCTATTCAAAGTGTATAACTACTTTGAAATTGTGTTATTTCCTTTGGGAAAGTAAAGCTAACATAGTGCGTAAGTGTCACTATGGGCATTGTATGAGGAAAAATCTCTGAGAAATAAGAAAGTACTATAGAGTTTATAACTAAATAGGACATCTAAATTAAATCTCGAGTAAAGAGCAATGGCGGGTTAGAGTCTACTCTTTGAGGAAAAAACCCTGAGAAATAAGAGAAAGTACTATAGAGTTTATAACTAAATAGGAAATCTAAATAAAATCTCAAGGTAAAGAGCAATGGCGGGTTAGGAGTCTACTCTTTGAGAAAAAATCCATGAGGAAACTAGAAAATTCTATAGAGTTTATAACTAAATAGAAATGTATACAAACCTCAAGGTGAAGATATGTTAACAGGGAGTGAATTTTTTTCAGCGCCGTCAAGGCAGGCAGACCTCGTAGTAATACGAAATTGGGTTTTAATTAAAGGTCATTCCAGAAAAAGAAGGGGGGCCAGAGGATGTAAGTGTGTATTGTGGCAAAGTGGCCTTCTATGCACAGCCCTGGTACCCCATGGCAATGGCCCTGCTACAAGATGGGACTCCAACTAATCTAGGAGACACTAGTGTAATGTTGAGAGCCATGCAGGAAGACTTATGTTAAATATTTAGGATACATTTTAAGCCAACAGGGCAGAAAAAAGATGAAGGTAGAAAAATAGTGATTTTATAAGCATTAAATTTAATTATGAAAATAAATATGTTGCAGATCTTAGGGATAATAAAGTACTGTAGATAATGGATCCCATACTACGCAACATATATAAAATTATTGATGCGACTGAGTTAAGATTAACCCAGGTTATTGTTAGATAAAATACAGTTGACTCCCGAAAGAGAGATTTCATTAGTACAGAAAACATATGCTATGTTTAGCAGCGTTTTGGCCTTTTCTAATTATTTGAAGGTTTGTCTTTAAATAGTAGAAAGATGACAAGAATATATGGCATCTGTTGTGACCCAGGGTCATTGAGAGTATCGGGTTAATTAAGTTGAACTATAAATTATCTTATAGGTTACTACATAGAAATGTTGAGTTCTATAAAATGCATTAGTGTAAACAGGGAGACAGTGAGACAGTCAGTCAATATTTGGAAACAGAGACCATATCTGGTACTGACAGTATTAGCTGCGGCAACAGGAAGCAGATGCGGAAGCGAAAAAGGCCAGTTTTAAGCCACAGCCATTAAAAGCAGCAGTTAAGAGGAAGTTAAACAGACATAACTACATTGAAAGAGCTGAGACAGATAGTGACCCATGTGCAATGTATTAGGTCAGTTAGACACTGACACAGAGTAGGGGAATGGGACGTTACAGGGAAGTAAATAATGCAAAGAGTGGACACCTCAGGGTAAAATTTCAGGATGGACTTTAAAAAATATATGAAAATAATAAACCACTTAGGGATAAATATGCTACAAGGAGAAGAAAATCTCCTCAGCTTATCGGACGCTAAATAATTATAAGTAAGGGGAGTCATAAATAATTTTTTGTCCAGACCAAATAGAGAGAGTCAGAACACACATAAAATAATTGGAGGAGTACATAAGCCAGGAAGCAATGCAAAATAGCCAGACACAAAAGAGGCTGTAAACTGTTGAATACTGCAGGCAGGAAACTGAATCTGACAAAATGCCAGATAGGCAGGAAGGAAGTCAGCTTTCTCGGTTTCACAATCAGCGACGGAATAACTGCGAGTGAAGGATACAAAGTGAAAGAGAATGGAGAAGTGCAGAGAATGGAGAAGCCACAAAAGTGATTGAGATGCAGAAATGCCTAGTAAACTAGGGTATATTAGAAAACCACATACCGGGCTATAGCAGGGTAGCTACATTGCTATAAAGGCATTACGAGACGAAATGACCAACTAGAGCTGTCACATAAGCAATATGGGTATTTGTAAAATTAGAAGGGGAGGACATAGATAGGGACGGGTTCATATGAGTGGCCAATGAAGGATCGGAGAGAACAGTGAAGTGCTACAGTAAACACTTAAAGGAACCAGTGATGAAATATACGTCTGAAGGAGCCAAGATGGCCCGATTAGAAATATATTGGAACAAGATAGTATCACTGGACTCAGTGTCAACAAATTATAATAAAAACCAGGAGCTAAACAGGCTATGGGCAGACAACCACACAAAGAAAATGCTAGAGGTGACAACCACCACCTGGGACAAATGGAGAAATGTAGTAGGAACTAAGGAGTCTTTGTAGCAGACAAAGGTTGGGAACAAGAAGATGAACCTCCTAAAGCAAGGCAAAGGAAGCATAAAACACCAAAAGAAAAACACAGTGATATAGTGGTGTTTACGGATGGAAGCGAGAAGTCTGAAAAAAGATGGGGCTTTATAGTGAAAATAAAGCTACAGGAGATACTCTGACCAAACAGAGTGAACAATAACAGGGACAGCCCAAAAGGCAGAGGTAATGGCAGTGCTGGAGGCACTTTTTTACACTGTATAGGGTCTAACCTGAAAAGGATAGAAATAGTGACCGACAGTTATTACTGTGCGCGAGCTATGGCCTCAGATAAAAAGATTTGGCAGAATAACGGGTACAGAGGTACCAAAAAATAAGCCAATTCAATATGAGGGTGAGTGGAGGAAAATCCATGAGTTAATGGATAAAATGGACATAGTGGTAAGTCATTAAAGGCTCACACTGCCGAGTCAGTAAGTGCAGAAGCAGACTTTAACCAACTAGGCAATAAATAGGTAGATTAACTAGTTCAAATGGGAAGAATAGTTCTCTATAAACGAGAAAAGACAAACTGAGAGCACTCCATGAGGATTGGGGCCACTTGGGGTCCCTTAATATTCATGAAAAGGCTAACAACGAGGGCATTTTCTATACCAGAGTCGAAGTACTAGAAATATGCAAGAAATGCATCATATGCCAAGAACAAAAGTTTAGTAACCTAGGCAGGATAGCAGGTCAACACATTAAGAGCAACACACCATGGAAGCAGATATCATTAGATACTATGGGTCCTATGAAGATTGCAACCTCCTTAGGGCACAGGTACGCTATAGTAGCGGTGTGTGGCTACAGGATACTCAATAGTGCTCACATCAAATTCATCCAATGCGGTGCCAGTGTTGCAAATGCTTAACCTTCTAACCCTTGCTCTAGGTCCTTTCCCATCCATTAGAACCGATAATGGAAGACAGTATAAGAATAAGAAGGTGGAGGAGTGGTGTGTGGACCATGGGGTCGCACACATATACTCCCCTTACACCCCACAGGCCAATGGCTGTGCCGAGAGGACCATAGGAATTTAAAGATGACCCTAGGGTTATGGAAGGCAGAGAAAGATTGGGGACCTAAGTTGGCACAGGCCTGTGTGAAATGAACTTAACTCCAACAGACACAGGGCCTAGCCTAAGAGAATTGACGGACTACCCAACATCAGCACAGTGGTGGAAATAGCTAATGCGCAGTCTCCCCTCTACCTTGTGTGTTACAGGTGGAGACTGGATTAGGATTAAGACCAGGAGCTGACACGGGAATAGAGTCCCAACAAAACAAAACAAACAACAAAAAGAGACGGAAAAGACGCCAGGTAATTGCCGTGATCAGTGCAAACGCGATCAAAGTAGACGGTGATATAACGGTAGACGTTGCACAACTTAAAAAGGTATGTCCACCAGAGTAGTTCAATCCAGAGTGGTTGCACATGTTGACCTGCAGGTCAGAATACAGGTGAGACGCCGGATGACGAGTATGGATAACCACTCATCTAAGACACGAACAACTGGCTTAAAGCAGGAGTGGTAGTTCGGGGAATACTAGGCTGTGTGGCACGAAAGCAAGTCACAGATCCAGGAGAGAAAGGTTATATGAACATAGCCCCATGTGAGGTATGCGGAGAACCCACAGGGGAGGTGCAGTATGAAGGCCCGGCCAAGATGAGCATAAGGCAGATAGCCACAGGAAGTGACTGTGGTAAGAAAGGTGGTAGGCAAAGAGTAGGAAGGGTTCTCTGGTGCAAGAGATGTGATAGGAATGTATTTCCGAACTGCATGGTAGGAGTACAGGTAGTGACATCAGGATGGGAGCCGAAGCAGTGCACATGTGTATGGACGCACAGAGGTGTGTTGGTCCAGAAGAACTGTGTGGAGTGCAGACCTCAGAAACTGAGAGGGGGGAATGACCTGTTAAGGGGTAGCCTACTCACTCCAGTGAGAAGGGAGGAAGGCCTATGGCCTGTGGAAGCAGGGCCCTTCAGATTGGCTGGGGGAATAAGCACCTATAAAAATTGTGAACAGTGGCTGGAAGAAAGGAAAGGTGACCCAGTCCCAGTGACAGGATATGGCACACAACCAGGAGAACCAGAATGTTGGATGAGGGTAGACGGGAAATTTACCCTATGGAACCCTAGGAATGACCGAAGTCAGATGTTGACAAACAGGCACGGGAGCTGGGAACAAGATGATGAATATGAATTAGACAATAACCATGAGAGAAACGATTTGCACCATGGGGTAATGAGAAGATGCTGTTGGGAAGGAACATTGTAAGCCAGTGAGAGAACATAACTGGGGCAGGTTATTGAGGAAAGAGAAGACAATGTGCTGTGTCTCTAAGCTTATGGCCATAGAGGATACAGAACCCGTCAGGGGTGACAAAAGAGAAAGGCACATGGTGAAATTGGGCTGGCAAATATACATTGCCCAGGACCCCAAAACCAAATTGGACTGTATATTCGTGCCACATGTTGGTGGACAGGAGAGGGAAGAGGTAGAAATGAAGCTGCTCTACCTGATCCACAAGGAAAAATGAGAAGGTTGATTAACCTAATAAAAAGAAAACTAACCTCAGACACACAAGACCCTGGAGAGGGCACATCTAGACAAAGGGACACAGGCCATACTAGGTCCACCATTTGTAAAAAATAAATAAGAAAGAAAACAAAACTAACTAGAATGTCTCCCTCTGTTTCCACAGGGAAATGAGGCTGGGAGAATATAGAACCAGGCAAAGGGAATGTAAGGTGGGATGGTGCTGGTGGGTAAGTATCCTTTCCACCATAATATTAGTACCCATCGCCATAATAATAGGACTAAACCTAGGGATAGTGTGAAAAACAAGAGAGAGAATTAGTACAGGGACTAGAGATACTCCAAGAAAAATGTGCCAACTCTATACCAACCTATAGAGCATTTACAAAGAGATGGGGCACACCAGTACAATGCACCATAACAAATGACTCACTGTGTCCAGGACACCCTTCAGTCAAGTTAAAACAGAGATATAATATTACGAAATGGAATCTGACCTGGGATCATAATAATACCATAGTGGTGTTGTGGAAATCAGTGACCAGTAACACACTCAAGGGTATATAGTAAATATAACTAAAGGACCAGTACTGGTTAATCAGACATGTTAAAATGGACAATATATGAATTCATATAAAAGGCGACCAGTGGAGGGGACAGCTGGGTGATGCAGAGAATATAACGGAGATCAAATTGATCTATGATGAAAGTACGACCAGTTCACCTTGGGAAAGTGTTGAGTGCCATAGTTTAACGACTGCTTTCAACACCGGCCAGGCCTAGGAGGACGAAACCAACGCGTTGGCCTCGGATGAGCAAAAATAGCATGACCACAAGTCATGCATCTGCAAGTTCAGCAATAACGACATCCCATGAACCAGGCGAAAACAATACTAGCACCCTAGAGCGAGCTAAAAGGGAAGTGGCCCCCCTGACCACACTGGCGCACGACAAAACAGAAGTTAACCTAACACACCCTGAGGGCCTAAGACAGGGTATGGATCAAGGGGGCTTAAATATATTATGTCTGAAAGGGAATAGCTCCAGGTACCGAGTAAGGCGCAGCACGCAGAGGCGAATTACAGGACCAATCCCTGAAGCTAAATGGTTGAAGTGTTATAGTGTTATACCTACACCCTGGAAATTCCTCCTCATGGGATAATAGAATACTGGGAGGAAGGAAGGGTATTCTTTTACCGTATTTACCGTAAAAATAGGACCTATAAGTACCCAGGATTTACCAGTGGCCCATTAGATAGATTCCACGGATGGAATATGGAGATTGGGGACATGACATTCCCCCACTCCGCCAGGCCAGGAGAAAAACTGATAATGTATTCCACCTCAGGATGGGTATGCCTTACGACACAGAATAATACAAACCCAGGGTTGGCCTATCCCAGGTCAACCCCATGGACAGCACTAGACCTTAGGAGTTTGAAAGAAAATTATCAACAGAGCCTTGAGATGGCCCAAAGAATGTGTGCTAAAGCCCCATTATGGAACTGGGGAGAAGAACCAAATAACCCGTTCTATAGGAAAAAAGGGAAGACCGCCCAACAGTATTATGACCAATGGGTTAGACCCCATAAATAAAACTGAGGCCTGGGCACGATACCATTGCATCTCAGCCCATGGCATATTGAAAGAATCAGGAATCCCCCACTTCCATAGATGGTCAGGGGGACATTATCCTTCACCTGGAATGCTGGGGTAGCTCTGGCCTTCTCAGGCAGGAATGAGAACGCAAACCAAAATTGGTAGACATGGTAAACGCACGGGGCGCCCACTCCCGAATATTGGCTGGAGGAGGTATTTTAAAACATATAAGAACACAGGACAAAATGGAACATGTGCATCAATTTGGATACAGTTTCCCTCCAATAGGAATATTGAACACTGATACCCTTATATGGATGCAGGGATTAATGCTACAGAAATGGAATACAACCATGGGAAAAATGATTAGGAATGCATTAATAATGAAAGAAACGGTCATTAAAAACTTTGAAGCCAGCACTAGTATGAAGAGTACCACGGTGTCCGAAACATTTGCCCCAATAGCAATGGGATGGGATAAACGCCCGTTAGACCACACTCCGTTAACTGGAGGATACGTACAATTAGCATGCTATGGAGGCATTCAATTCCATGTAAACCAAGGGGATATAGCTGGCACCAGGGATCAGACCCTTCGAACAGATCCCTCTCTAGCAGATTGGGCTAGATATACCCTTGAACCCGTGACTGCCCGGTGGCTGATGGGAGGGTATAAGGAATGGGCCATAAAGCTAATGTGGCCACAACAGGATGAACCATGGGGAGACCTATGGGGAAAAGGGTCAGACTGGGATAAGAATATGACCCTGACTTGGAATATGTCCACATGTAAACAGTTATTTGACAATGGTACGTATCAGAAGGGTGCAGTATAATTAAACAAAACTTGGAACTGTTAAAAACTATGGGGCAGGAAAACTACTGTAACATATTGAAGAAAAGGTTCTGGGACGAAGGAGCAGATGGCATAACGTGGTATCGAGATGAGGACACCACTATGAGTAATGCTTTAGGAGTCAACTGGTTAACTAGAGCATGGGGAGGTTTTACCACAGGGATGGCTAAAATGGCAAATGATATAATAGTGGAACCAGTAAATAAGGTGGTCACAGCCATAAATGACAAATGGGAGGAAGTCACTTCATGGTGGCAAGAAATAAAAGAAAGATTCTGGCTAGGAATAAGTATTACAGTAGGGATCTTGATATTCATAACACTTATGACGACACACAATTAATCTTCTCCTTTCCTCCTTCTGATGACCAGGTGGTGAATCGCATCTCTGCATGTCTGGCAGACATATCAGTGTGGATGACGGATCACCACCTCAAGCTGAACCTCGGCAAGACGGAGCTGCTCTTCCTCCCGGGAAGGACTGCCCGTTCCATGATCTCGCCATCACGGCTGACAACTCCATTGTGTCCTCCTCCCAGAGCGCTAAGAACCTTGGCGTGATCCTGGACAACACCCTGTCGTTCTCAACTAACATCAGGCGGTGGCCCGTTCCTGTAGGTTCATGCTCTACAACATCCGCAGAGTACGACCCTGCCTCACACAGGAAGCGGCGCAGGTCCTAATCCAGGCACTTGTCATCTCCCGTCTGGATTACTGCAACTCGCTGTTGGCTGGGCTCCTGCCTGTGCCATTAAACCCCTACAACTCATCCAGAACGCCGCAGCCCGTCTGGTGTTCAACCTTCCCAAGTTCTCTCACGTCACCCCGCTCCTCCGCTCTCTCCACTGGCTTCCAGTTGAAGCTCGCATCCGCTACAAGACCATGGTGCTTGCCTACGGAGCTGTGAGGGGAACGGCACCTCAGTACCTCCAGGCTCTGATCAGGCCCTACACCCAAACAAGGGCACTGCGTTCATCCACCTCTGGCCTGCTCGCCTCCCTACCACTGAGGAAGTACAGTTCCCGCTCAGCCCAGTCAAAACTGTTCGCTGCTCTGGCTCCCCAATGGTGGAACACACTCCTCACGACGCCAGGACAGCGGAGTCAATCACCACCTTCCGGAGACACCTGAAACCCCACCTCTTTAAGGAATACCTAGGATAGGATAAAGTAATCCTTCTCACCCCTTAAAAGATTTAGATGCACTATTGTAAAGTGGCTGTTCCACTGGATGTCATAAGGTGAATGCACCAATTTGTAAGTCGCTCTGGATAAGAGCGTCTGCTAAATGACTTAAATGTAATGTAAATGTTATGATAGCTCTAAGCTACGCCAAAATAATGGGACTTCCAGTAGATACAGTACTGAGGAAGGGGTGGCTATCCCTATTTAAAATAATTAAAATAACCCTTAGACTACTGAGAGAGTTATTGAAGTTAATGCTAAAACTCTTGTGGAAAATATTCAAAGGAGTAATAATATGGACTATGGTATTACGAGAGAGTACATCAAAGATCTCCTGGCCGATTAGAGCAACGGGAGACAGAGGGAACACGGGTAGACCTACTAGAGGTCACGAACTTGTGACCTGCCGAGATGGCAACCGCAAACATACACTGCTCTAAGAAAAGGAAGTAGGCAGTGCCTGACAAGGGAAGGGGGCACTGGCTGAAGGCGAATAAAGGGGAGCTGTTTCTGCACAATAAGGCACAAATGACTTAAGCAGCCTGAGTGCAACACAATAAAGAAAAGCTCATAAACCATAGAAACTACCAACAACCTTCTAAGAAAATGGCATCCAACTCCTCCAACCAATCCGACTTTGAGGACAGGGACCTGACTCAAAGCGACCCCCAGGAGGAGGTAGCTATAACATTGTGTCAACTACTACAGATTATGATTTGGGGAATGTTGGGTTGGAAAAATAGGCAGGGTCAGGGGGTTATAACGTTTTTAGCAATAATACTTACTACCCTAGTGGCAGTGATTAGGTTTTGGTTTATCCAAAGGACGGACTGTAATGTTGTCTATGGTACCTGTGGTGGTAATACAACAAGTGGCACCAGTACTGGGGAAACATTATGGGTTGATACAATTCGGAGAAACTATGGCAGCAGTCTTCAGGGCAATAGGCCCGATAGGAGGCTTTAAAGTAAACATGACACATACCACAGGGCTATGTGAACAATTGAAGGGATTTGCATACGCTGGATGGGTAATGGAAGGCGAATTTTGGTAATAATAATAATGCAGTTGTGGAAAGAACTACAAAACTGAAAAATAAAAGAAGCCAAATTAGGAGACAGGTTTTAGGAAAAGCACTACCCATGGTAATATGGGTAGTTATAGCTAAGGTCCTTAATGCCGTGCACCATTTTCACAGGAAATGGAATGAACTAAGGCAATTATGGGTTTTGTGCTTACAATCTTTTCTCCCCTCATATCCTTAGGAAAACCCCGCGAGAAGTGCGACAGGGTAAGACCTGGATATTACTTAAACCAAGACGGGGAGAGGGAGGAAAGGGTGGGAAAAAAGGTAGGATAGTTAGAGTAGAAGAGAGTAGGCGGCTATGGTGTAAGGGAGCTGAGGACAGAGTCATGATAGATTGTGGGTGATGTGGGAGATTGGCCCCCGGAGAATTGGAGCAGGAAGACATACATGGGCCAACTGAGATGGCCGCCTCGCTTCGCATTCCTACGAAACTATGCAGTTTTTTGTTTTTTTACGTGTTATTTCTTACATTAGTACCCCAGGTCATCTTAGGTTTCATTACATACAGTCGAGAAGAACTACTGAATATAAGATCAGCGTCAACTCACCATCAGTACGACCAAGAATATGTTTTCCGCGACGCGGATCCTGTGTTCTGCCTTACAAACAGGACAACGGAATGGATCGCAGGCAGCGACCCAAGGAAACGACTCCGAAAAGAGGGAAACGAGGTGGTGTTCTGGTCAGACTCCGAAAAAGGGCACATCGCGCACCCTCCCCAGCATTCTTCTTGCCAATGTCCAGTCTCTTGCCAACAAGGTTGACGAAATCCGAGCAAGGGTGGCATTCCAGAGGGACATCAGAGACTGCAACGTTCTCTGCTTCACGGAAACATGGCTTACTGGGAAGACGCTATCCGATGCGGTGCAGCCAACGGGTTTCTCCACGCATCGCGCCGACAGAAATAGACATCTTTCTGGTAAGAAGAGTGGCGGGGGCGTATGCCTCATGACTAACGAGACATGGTGTGATGAAGGAAACATACAGGAACTCAAATCCTTCTGTTCACCTGATTTAGAATTCCTCACAATCAAATGTAGACCGCATTATCTTCCAAGAGAATTCTCTTCGATTATAATCACAGCCGTATATATCCCCCAAGCAGACACATCGATGGCTCTGAACGAACTTTATTTAACTCTTTGCAAACTGGAAACCATTTATCCGGAGGCTGGGTTCATTGTAGCTGGGGATTTTAACAAAGCTAATCTGAAAACAAGACTCCCTAAATTTTATCAGCATATCGATTGAGCAACCAGGGGTGGTAAAACCTTGGATCATTGTTACTCTAACTTCCGTGACGCATATAAGGCCCTGCCCCGCCCCCTTTCGGAAAAGCTGACCACGACTCCATTTTGCTGATCCCTGCCTACAGGCAGAAGCTAAAACAAGAGGCTCCCACGCTGAGGTCTGTCCAACGCTGGTCAGACCAAGCTGACTCCACACTCCAAGACTGCTTCCATCACGTGGACTGGGACATGTTTCAGACAAGGTCAGATGGAAATATTGACGAATACGCTGATTCGGTGTGCGAGTTCATTAGAACGTGCATCGAAGATGTCGTTCCCATAGCAACGATAAAAACATTCCCAAACCAGAAACCGTGGATTGATGGCAGCATTCGCGTGAAACTGAAAGCGCGAACCACTGCTTTTAATCAGGGCAAG
Organism: Oncorhynchus keta; assembly: GCF_023373465.1. Taxonomy (NCBI): domain Eukaryota; kingdom Metazoa; phylum Chordata; class Actinopteri; order Salmoniformes; family Salmonidae; genus Oncorhynchus; species Oncorhynchus keta. The sequence continues at coordinate 3,764 of NW_026283284.1, read as the reverse complement.
GTGTCTGGTAACATGTCCGAATATAAACAATGCAGCTATTCCTCCGCAAGGCTATTAAACAAGCTAAGCGTCAGTATAGAGACATACCAGTCTACCTATACCAGTCTGCTGTTCCCACATGCTTCAAGAGGGCCACCATTGTTCCTGTTCCCAAGAAAGCTAAGGTAACTGAGATAAACGACTACCGCCCCGTAGCACTCACTTCCGTCATCATGAAGTGCTTTGAGAGACTAGTCAAGGACCATATCACCTCCACCCTACCTGACACCCTAGACCCACTCCAATTTGCTTACCGCCCAAATAGGTCCACAGACGATGCAATCTCAACCACACTGCACACTGCCCTAACCCACCTGGACAAGAGGAATACCTATGTGAGAATGCTGTTCATCGACTACAGCTCGGCATTCAACACCATAGTACCCTCCAAGCTCGTCATCAAGCTCGAGACCCTGGGTCTCGACCCCGCCCTGTGCAACTGGGTACTGGACTTCCTGACGGGCCGCCCCCAGGTGGTGAGGGTAGGCAACAACATCTCCTCCCCGCTGATCCTCAACACGGGGGCCCCACAAGGGTGCGTTCTGAGCCCTCTCCTGTACTCCCTGTTCACCCACGACTGCGTGGCCACGCACGCCTCCAACTCAATCATCAAGTTTGCGGACGACACAACAGTGGTAGGCTTGATTACCAACAACGACGAGACGGCCTACAGCACATATGTCAGAGTCAAGGCCCGCGGGCCACATCCGGCCCGCGAGAAGGTTTTTACGGCCCCTGGGATGATCTTGATTTATTATTAGAACCGGCCCGCAGACCGCAGCAAGCCGGCAGCCCGCAGATCTTTTACACGCACCAATACTACATTTCCCACAATGCAACGGTGACGCACCGAGCAGTAGGCTGCTTCATTTCAATATTTATTGGCACAGCAGTTGTCAGCATCACAGTAAAATTAACTTTCAGATACCCATCAAAAATGGCAAAACGGAAGGTGGACACTGAGAACCGGGGTTTCAAACAAGGTGGGAGTCGGAGTATTTGTTCACGGAGGTAGCTGGAAAACCTGTGTGTCTTCTGTGTGGAGAAAGTGTGGCGGTACTGAAAGAGTATAATCTGAGACGACATTATGAAACGAAACACGCGGACAAAAACAAGAATATGGACATGGAACAAAGGCTACAAAGGCAGAGGAATTAAAACGAGGCCTCAAATCTCGACAGGCTCTGTTCAAAAAGCCAAATCACAAGGCCAGGCTGCTGTCAAGGCCAGTTTTATTTTGGCAGAAGAGATCGCTAAATCAGCCCGGCCATTTACGGAGGGGATTTCATCAAAACTGCATGATTAAAGTTTGTGACGAAGTTTGCCCAGAAAAAAAGGCAACTCTTTTTAAATGTGAGTCTGAGCAGAAACACCATTGCCGAGAGAGTAGACCAGTTGTCCATCAATCTAAAAGAGCAGCTTGTGAAAAAGGGAAAAGATTTCATTGCATATTCCTTGGCTGTGGATGAGCACCGACATTTCTGACATTGCCCAGTTGTCAATTTTCATCCGCGGAGTGGACTCCAGCCTAAGCGTGACAGAGGAGTTTTTGGCTTTACGTCCTATGCATGGCACAACTACGGGGCATGATTTGTATGAAGAGGTGTCAAGATGTGTAAATGAGATGGAGCTGCCTTGGGAAAAACTCATGGGTTTGACAACCGACGGAGCACCTGCGATGTGTGGACACAGGAGCGGACTGGTGGCGAAGATACGGGAAAAGATGCAAGAGGAAAACGCGACAGGTGAGCTGACAGCTTATCATTGTATCATACACCAGGAAGCGTTGTGCGGTAAAGCCTTGAAAATGGAGCATGTAATGAGCATCATCACGCGCACAGTTAACTTTATCAGAGCCAAAGGTTTGAATCACCGCCAGTTCAAGGCATTTCTGACGAGTTAGAAACGGAGCATGGTGATTTGCCTTATCACACAGAGGTGCGATGGCTAAGCCAGGGAAAGGTGCTTCAAAGATGTTTCGAGCTTCGTGAGGGAGATTTGTCTGTTCTTGGACAGCAAAGGGAAAGACACAACACAACTCCGAGACGAAATGTTTCTGTATGAAATGGCTTTTCTGTGTGACATTACGAGTCATCTGAATGCAATGAACTTGCAGCTGCAGGGTCGGGATCGTGTCATCTCTGATATGTACAGTACAGTGAAGGCATTTAAAACCAAACTGACTCTGTGGGAGACGCAGATGCGGAAAGAAAATTTGAGCCACTTTCCCAGCTGCCAGACCATGAAAGAGAAGCTCTCTACCAGTGCGTTCCCGAGCGCACAGTTGGCTGATAAAATAGGTATGCTTGCCGCTGACTTTCGACGCCGATTTGCTGACTTTGAAGCACAAAAAAGCAGGTTGGAACTGCTCGGTAACCCATTTGCTGTTGACGTGGAAAGCTCACCACCAAACCTCCAAATGGAGTTGATTGACCTCCAATGCAATGATGCACTGAGGGCAAAATATGCGGCAGTGGGTGCTGCGGAGTTCGCCCGTTCCTCCCTGACACAATGCCCCAGCTGCGCATCCAGGCTGCTCAAACGTTGTCTATGTTTGGCAGCACATACCTGTGTGAACAACTGTTTTCTTTGATGAACTTGAACAAAACATCACACAGAAGTCGACTTACTGCTGAACACCTCCACTCAATTCTGAGGATTTCCTCAGCTCAGAGCCTACCCCGAACATTGATGAACTTGTGGAAAAGATGGGACACCACCAAGTATCACCCTCAACCTCAAACAAGTGAACATTACTGTGCAATCACATATTTAGAGTTTTTACTCAGTTCAAGTTTAAAAGTTAAAGTTTAATATTTGTTTTCACTGCAGGTTACTTCTCCTTAAACAAAGTGTTGTTTTTGATTAATAGATTTTTGCACTTTATTTTATTGTATTTCAATCCAATTATATTTTAAAAATATTTCAGTTGAGTGGATGATAGAAAATTGCTATTATTGTTTTTTTCTTTAAGTAAATTTATCCCACTTTGCTAAAATAGAAAATATAGGCTACTGATGGTGCCTTGAATACCGTTTCTTTCATTTAATGTTCATGTTATGGGGATTTTTATATAAAGGAAATTTGTCTTTGTGTCTGTTGAAAATTAAAGATTACTGACAGAGCCATAAGAAAATATTGCTTTATTTATCTGATCATATTGGAATATATTTGTTAGGGTTTTCAGTAGGTTCAATTAGGTTCACTAGGACTATATGCGTCATTTAAAAATTTTTCAATGAACATTCGAACAGTCCGGCCCCTCGGCTTGTAGCTAATTCTTATTTGGCCCCCTCCGTCCATTTGACTTGACACCCCTGGCCTACAGGGAGGAGGTGAGGGCTCCTCGGAGTGTGGTGTCAGGAAAATAACCTCACACTCAACGTCAACAAAACTAAGGAGATGATTGTGGACTTCAGGAAACAGCAGAGGGAACACCCCCTATCCACATCGATGGAACAGTAGTGGAGAGGGTAGCAAGTTTTAAGTTCCTCGGCATACACATCACAGACAAACTGAATTGGTCCACTCACACTGACAGCGTCGTGAAGAAGGCGCAGCAGCGCCTCTTCAACCTCAGGAGGCTGAAGAAATTCGGCTTGTCACCAAAAGCACTCACAAACTTCTACAGATGCATCAATCGAGAGCATCCTGGCGGGCTGTATCACCGCCTGGTACGGCAACTGCTCCGCCCTCAACCGTAAGGCTCTCCAGAGGGTAGTGAG
>NW_026283283.1:0-537 GCF_023373465.1 Oncorhynchus keta | reverse complement strand
TGTTTATTCCATGTGTATTATTGACTGTATGTTTGTTTATTCCATGTGTATTATTGACTGTATGTTTGTTTATTCCATGTGTATTATTGACTGTATGTTTGTTTATTCCATGTGTATTATTGACTGTATGTTTTGTTTATTCCATGTGTATTATTGACTGTATGTTTGTTTATTCCATGTGTATTATTGACTGTATGTTTTGTTTATTCCATGTGTATTATTGACTGTATGTTTTGTTTATTCCATGTGTATTATTATCCCTCATCCCTCATCCTTCATCCCTCACCCCTCATCCCTCATCCCTCATCCCTCATCCTTCATCCCTCACCCCTCATTCCTCATCCCTCATCCTTCATCCCACATCCTTCATCCCTCATCCCTCATCCCTCATCCCTCATCCTTCATCCCTCACCCCTCATCCCTCATCCCTCATCCCTCATCCCTCATCCCTCATCCCTCATCCTTCATCCCTCATCCCTCATCCCTCATCCCTCATCCCTCATCCCTCATCCCTCATCCCTCATCCCTCATCCCTCA
>NW_026283282.1:0-3847 GCF_023373465.1 Oncorhynchus keta | reverse complement strand
GTGTTCAACCTTCCCAAGTTCTCTCACGTCACCCCGGCTCCTCCGCTCTCTCCACTGGCTTCCAGTTGAAGCTCGCATCCGCTACAAGACCATGGTGCTTGCCTACGCGGAGCTGTGAGGAACGGCACCTCAATACCTCCAGGCTCTGATCAGGCCCTACACCCAAACAAGGGCACTCGCGTTCATCCACCTCTGGCCCTGCTCGCCTCCCTACCACTGAGGAAGTACAGTTCCCCGCTCAGCCCAGTCAAAACTGTTCGCTGCTCTGGCCCCCAATGGTGGAACAAACTCCCTCACGACGCCAGGACAGCGGAGTCAATCACTACCTTCCGGAGACACCTGAAACCCCACCTCTTTAAGGAATACCTAGGATAGGATAAAAGTAATCCTTCTCACCCCCCTTAAAAGATTTAGATGCACTATTGTAAAGTGGTTGTTCCACTGGATGTCATAAGGTGAATGCACCACTTGTAAGTCGCTCTGGATAAGAGCGTCTGCTAAATGACTTAAATAGCCAAATGTATGAAGAACAAAGAGCTCTCCAAACAGGTCAGGGACAAAGTTGTGGAGAAGTACAGATCAGGGTTGGATAATAATAAATATCCGAAACTTTGAACATCCCACGAGCACCATTAAATCATTATTAAAACAGAAAGAATATGGCACGAGAGGGCCGCCCACCAAAACTCACAGGCCAGGCAAGGAGGGCATTACTCAGAGAGGCAACAAAGAGACCAAAGATAACCCTGAAGGAACTGCAAAGCTCCACAGTGGAGATTGGAGTATCTGTCCATAGGACCACTTCAAGCCATACACTCCACAGAGCTGGGCTTTACGGAAGAGTGGCCAGAAAAGAATAAGGAAACATGTTTGTTGTTTGCCAAAAGGCATGTGGGAGACTCCCCAAACAAATGAAAGAAGGTACTCAAAGCTCAAATTAATTGATCCTTTTGGCAATCAAGGACAACGCTATGTCTGGCGCAAAGCCAACACCTCTCATCACCCTGAGAACCTCACAGTGAAGCATGGTGGTGGCAACATTATGCTGTGGGGATGTTTTTCATCAGCAGGGACTGGGAAACTGCTAAGAATTTCATTAAGGAATGATGGATGGCACTAAATACAGGGAAATTCTTGAGGGAAAACTGCTTCAGTCTTCCAGAGATTCACCTTTCAGCTGGACAATGACCCTAAGCATACTGCTAAAGCAACACTCAAGTGTTTTAAGGGGAAACATTTAAATGTCTTGGAATGGTCTAGTCAAAGCCCAGACCTCAATCCAATTGAGAATCTGTGGTATGACTTAAAGATTACTGTACACCAGTGGAACCCAGTTGAGAACAAGTTCTCATTTGCAACTGCGACCTGGCCAAGATAAAGCATAGCAGTGTGAACAGACAACACAGAGTTACACATGGAGTAAACAATTAGCAAGTCAATAACACAGTAGAAAAAAATGGGCAGTCTATATACAATGTGTGCAAAAGGCATGAGGAGGTAGGCGAATAATACAATTTTGCAGATTAACACTGGAGTGATAAATGATCAGATGGGCATGTACAGGTAGAGATATTGGTGTGCAAAAGAGCAGAAAAGTAAATAAATAAAAACAGTATAAAAACAGTATGGGAATGAGGTAGGTGAAAAAGGGTGAGCTATTTACCTATAGACTATGTACAGCTGCAGCGATCGGTTAGCTGCTCGGATAGCTGATGTTTGAAGTTGGAGAGGGAGATAAAAGTCTCCAACTTCAGCGATTTTTGCAATTCGTTCCAGTCACAGGCAGCAGAGTACTGGAACGAAAGGCGGCCAAATGAGGTGTTGGCTTTAGGGATGATCAGTGAGATACACCTGCTGGAGCGCGTGCTACGGATGGGTGTTGCCATCGTGACCAGTGAACTGAGATAAGGCGGAGCTTACCTAGCATGGACTTGTAGATGACCTGGAGCCAGTGGGTCTGGCGACGAATATGTAGTGAGGGCCAGCCGACTAGAGCATACAAGTCGCAGTGGTGGGTGGTATAAGGTGCTTTAGTGACAAAACGGATGGCACTGTGGTAGACTGCATCCAGTTTGCTGAGTAGAGTGTTGGAAGCCATTTTGTAGATGACATCGCCGAAGTCGAGGATCGGTAGGATAGTCAGTTTTACTAGGGTAAGCTTGGCAGCGTGAGTGAAGGAGGCTTTGTTGCGGAATAGAAAGCCGACTCTGGATTTGATTTTTGATTGGAGATGTTTGATGTGAGTCTGGAAGGAGAGTTTGCAGTCTAGCCAGACACCTAGGTACTTATAGATGTCCACATATTCAAGGTTGGAACCATCCAGGGTGGTGATGCTAGTCGGGCATGCGGGTGCAGGCAGCGATCGGTTGAAAAGCATGCATTTGGTTTTACTCGCGTAAAACAGTTGGAGGCCACGGAAGGAGTGCTGTATGGCATTGAAGCTCGTTTGGAGGTTGGATAGCACAGTGTCCAATGACGGGCCGAAAGTATATAGAATGGTGTCGTCTGCGTAGAGGTGGATCAGGGAATCGCCCGCAGCAAGAGCAACATCATTGATATATACAGAGAAAAGAGTCGGCCCGAGAATTGAACCCTGTGGCACCCCCATAGAGACTGCCAGAGGACCGGACAGCATGCCCTCTGATTTGACACACTGAACTCTGTCTGCAAAGTAATTGGTGAACCAGGCAAGGCAGTCATCCGAAAAACCGAGGCTGTTGAGTCTGCCGATAAGAATTTGGTGATTGACAGAGTCGAAAGCCTTGGCGAGGTCGATGAAGACGGCTGCACAGTACTGTCTTTTATCGATGGCGGTTATGATATCATTTAGTACCTTGAGTGTGGCTGAGGTGCACCCGTGACCGGCTCGGAAACCAGATTGCACAGCGGAGAAGGTACGGTGGGATTCGAGATGGTCAGTGACCTGTTTGTTGACTTGGCTTTCAAGACCTTAGATAGGCAGGGCAGGATGGATATAGGTCTATAGCAGTTTGGGTCCAGGGTGTCTCCCTTTGAAGAGGGGGATGACTGCGGCAGCTTTCCAATCCTTGGGGATCTCAGACGATATGAAAGAGAGGTTGAACAGGCTGGTAATAGGGGTTGCGACAATGGCGGCAGATAGTTTCAGAAATAGCGGGTCCAGATTGTCAAGCCCAGCTGATTTGTACGGGTCCAGGTTTTGCAGCTCTTCCAGAACATCTGCTATCTGGATTTGGGTAAAGGAGAACCTGGAGAGGCTTGGGTGAGGAACTACGGGGGGGCGGAGCTGTTGGCCGAGGTTGGAGTAGCCAGGCGGAAGGCATGGCCAGCCGTTGAGAAGTGCTTATTGAAGTTTTCGATAATCATGGATTTATCGGTGGAGACCGTGTTTCCTAGCCTCAGTGCAGTGGGCAGCTGGGAGGAGGTGCTCTTGTTCTCCATGGACTTCACAGTGTCCCAGAACTTTTGGAGTTGGAGCTACAGGATGCAAACTTCTGCCTGAAGAAGCTGGCCTTAGCTTTCCTGACTGACTGCGTGTATTGGTTCCTGACTTCCCTGAACAGTTGCATATCACGGGGGCTATTCGATGCTATTGCAGTCCGCCACAGGATGTTTTGTGCTGGTCGAGGGCAGTCAGGTCTGGAGTGAACCAAGGGCTGTATCTGTTCTTGGTTCTGCATTTTTTGAACGGAGCATGCTTATCTAAAATGGTGAGGAAGTTGCTTTTAAGAATGACCAGGCATCCTCAACTGACGGGATGAGGTCAATGTCCTTCCAGGATACACGGGCCAGGTCGATTAGAAAGGCCTGCTCACAGAAGTGTTTTAGGGAGCGTTTGACAGTGATGAGGGTGTGGTCGTTTGACTGC
>NW_026283281.1:0-3953 GCF_023373465.1 Oncorhynchus keta | reverse complement strand
CCTGACCATACATAACGCCCCTGACCATACATAACCTCCTGACCATACATACGCTCCTGACCATACATAACGCCTGACCATAATACGCCTGACCATACATAACTCCCTGACCATACATAACTGCCCTGACCATACATACCTCCCTGACCATACATACCTCCCTGACCATACATAACTCCCTGACCATACATACCTCCTGACCATACATAACTCCCTGACCATACATAACGCCCTGACCATACATAACTCCCTGACCATACATAACGCTCCTGACCATACATAACGCCCTGACCATACATAACTCCCTGACCATACATAACTCCCTGACCATACATAACGCCCTGACCATACATAACGCTCCTGACCATACATAACGCCCTGACCATACATACCTCCCTGACCATACATACCTCCCTGACCATACATAACGCCCTGACCATACATAACTCCCTGACCATACATAACTGCCCTGACCATACATAACGCCCTGACCATACATAACGCCCTGACCATACATAACTCCCTGACCATACATAACGCTCCCTGACCATACATACCTCCCTGACCATACATAACTCCCTGACCATACATAACGCCCTGACCATACATACGCTCCTGACCATACATAACTCCCTGACCATACATAACTCCTGACCATACATAACGCCTGACCATACATAACTCCCTGACCATACATAACTCCCTGACCATACATAACTCCCTGACCATACATACTCCTGACCATACATAACTCCTGACCATACATACTCTCCTGACCATACATAACCGTCTCTGACCATACATAACTCCCTGACCATACATATACTCCCTGACCATACATAACGCCCTGACCATACATAACGCCCTGACCATACATACCTCCCTGACCATACATACACTCCTGACCATACATAACTCCCTGACCATACATAACTCCCTGACCATACATACCTCCTGACCATACATACCTCCTGACCATACATAACTGCCCTTGACCATACATACCTCCTGACCATACATAACGCCCTGACCATACATAACTCCTGACCATACATAACGCCCTGACCATACATAACTCCCTGACCATACATAACTCCCTGACCATACATAACTCCCTGACCATACATACCTCCTGACCATACATACTCTCCTGACCATACATAACGCTCCTGACTATACATAACTCCTGACCATACATACTCCTGACCATACATAACTCCCTGACCATACATACGCCCTGACCATACATAACGCCCTGACCATACATAACTCCTGACCATACATAACGCCCTGACCATACATACCTCTGACTATACATACCTCCCTGACCATACATAACTCCCTGACCATACATAACGCCCCTGACCATACATAACGCCCTGACCATACATACCTCCCTGACCATACATAACTCCCTGACCATACATAACTCCTGACCATACATAACTGCCTCTGACCATACATAACGCCCTGACTCATACATAACGCTCTGACCATACATACCTCCTTGACCATACATAACGCCCTGACCATACATACCTCCCTGACCATACATACCTCCCTGACCATACATAACTCCCTGACCATACATAACTCTCCTGACCATACATAACTCCCTGACCATACATACCTCCCTGCCCATACATAACTCCCTGACCATACATAACTCCCTGACCATACATAACTCCCTGACCATACATACCTCCCTGACCATACATAACTTCCTGACCATACATAACGCCCTGACCATACATAACTCTCCTGACCATACATAACTGCCCTGACCATACATAATCTCCTGACCATACATAACGCCCTGACCATACATAACTCTCCTGACCATACATAACGCCCTGACCATACATACCTCCCTGACCATACATAACGCCCTGACCATACATAACTCCTGACCATACATAACTCCCTGACCATACATAACTCCCTGACCATACATAACGCCTTGACCATACATAACGCTCCTGACCATACATAACTCCCTGACCATACATAACTCGCCTGACCATACATAACTCTCCTGACCATACATAACGCCCTGACCATACATAACTCCCTGACCATACATAACGTCCCTGACCATACATAACTCCTGACCATACATAACGCCCTGACCATACATACCTCCCTGACCATACATACCCCCTGACCATACATAACGCCCTGACCATACATAACTCCTGACCATACATACCTCCTGACCATACATAACTCTCCTGACCATACATAACGCCCTGACCATACATAACCTCCCTGACCATACATAACTCCCTGACCATACATACCTCCCTGACCATACATAACGCCCTGACCATACATAACTCCCTGACCATACATAACTCCCTGACCATACATACCTCCCTGACCATACATACCTCCCTGACCATACATAACTCCCTGACCATACATAACGCCCTGACCATACATAACGCCCTGACCATACATAACTCCCTGACCATACATAACGCCCTGACCATACATAACTCCCTGACCATACATAACGCCCTGACCATACATAACTCCCTGACCATACATAACTCCCTGACCATACATACCTCCCTGACCATACATAACTCCCTGACCATACATACCTCCCTGACCATACATACCTCCCTGACCATACATACCTCCCTGACCATACATAACCTCCTGACCATACATAACTCCCTGACCATACATAACTCCTGACCATACATAACTCCCTGACCATACATACCTCCCTGACCATACATAACCTCCTGACCATACATAACGCCCTGACCATACTGCCTCCCTGACCATACATACCTCCCTGACCATACATAACGCCTGACCATATAGCACAGCCTGACCATACATAACTCCTGACCATGCATAACGCCCTGACCATACATAACTCCCTGACCATACATGGCTCCTGACCATACATAACGCCCTGACCATACATAACGCCCTGACCATACATAACGCCCTGACCATACATAACGCCCTGACCATACATAACTCCCTGACCATACATACCTCCCTGACCATACATAACTCCCTGACCATACATAACGCCCTGACCATACATAACGCCCTGACCATACATAACTCCCTGACCATACATACCTCCCTGACCATACATACCTCCCTGACCATACATAACGCCCTGACCATACATAACGCCCTGACCATACATAACGCCCTGACCATACATAACTCCCTGACCATACATAACGCCCTGACCATACATACCTCCCTGACCATACATAACTCCCTGACCATACATAACGCCCTGACCATACATACCTCCCTGACCATACATAACTCCCTGACCATACATAACTCCCTGACCATACATAACGCCCTGACCATACATACCTCCCTGACCATACATAACTCCCTGACCATACATACCTCCCTGACCATACATACCTCCTGACCATACATACCTCCCTGACCATACATACCTCCCTGACCATACATAACGCCCTGACCATACATACCTCCCTGACCATACATACCTCCCTGACCATACATACCTCCCTGACCATACATAACGCCCTGACCATACATAACGCCCTGACCATACATACCTCCCTGACCATACATACCTCCCTGACCATACATACCTCCCTGACCATACATAACTCCCTGACCATACATAACTCCCGACCCTGACCATACATAACTCCCTGACCATACATAACTCCCTGACCATACATAACTCCTGACCATACATACTCCCTGACCATACATAACGCCCTGACCATACATAACGCCCTGACCATACATAACGCTCCCTGACCATACATAACGCCCTGACCATACATAACTCCCTGACCATACATAACGCCCTGACCATACATAACGCCCTGACCATACATAACGCCCTGACCATACATAACGCCCTGACCATACATAACTCCCTGACCATACATACCTCCCTGACCATACATAACTCCCTGACCATACAT